>NC_044982.1:140052421-140291732 GCF_008728515.1 Papio anubis
CACCTAGAAAGTCTCCGATAAGGAGACAGCCGTTCAAGGTTTTACTGAAAGCGCGGGAACCAAAAGAATTCCTTTGTTCCCCTGTAACTCTCGGGCTGTAAAAAGCAAATGCTCGCATTGTTCGGGGCCCTCTTGTATACTGTGGAATGGAGGGACCAGGTTCGAACTTGTAGTAAAGATCCTTGCCGCTTGGCTTTGACTCTGGACTCTGGTGGTCTTCTTTGGGAAACAAACAGTCTGGGCATAACAATTTCTTCTTTGACTCATTGATTGTTCAATAGTATGTTGTTTAATTTCCATATATTTGTAAATGTTTCAGTTTTCCTTCTACTATTGAATTTTTGCTTCATCCTATTTTTGGTCGAAACAGATTCTTGATTTACTTTGTCTTAAATGTGTTAAGACTTGTTTTGTGACCTAACATGCGATCTGTCCTGGAGAATGTGTCAGGATATATCACTTTGCCAGATAATTTATATACCTGCATTTTTGAAAGGGTTGATTTTTGGAACCTTATTTTAATAGTTCCTTTTATTGGGCCATGTTTCCCTGTTTCTTTGTGTGCCTTTTAATTTTGTGTTGCAATTCTAGGATTTGAAAAAAATAACCACTTCTCCCTGGCTTTGCAGACTGGGAAACCCCTTCACCAGTCAGCCCAGTTAGAGATTCTGAGGTGTGTCAAATCTATTCTGTGAATGTATTGCCTCTGGAATTGTGTGTAAATTCTTAGAAAAATTTGCAGGACTTTCTTCAGGAGCTTGTAATCTCTTGCTCTCTTTGGTATCTATCTGTAGTACTGTAGGTTCTCTGGAGTTGCTGTAACCCCTTAGCTCTCTTTTGTTCTCAGCAGTCCTCAGACATCAAGAGTATCAGGTCAGACAGAAAACAGTCCCTCAGGCTGACTGGGGAAAGTTGGAATTCTGGATGCACACTCCAGCTTTTTCCTTCTCCAAGGAGAAGCCAGGAATTGAGGGTTTTCTCCCACTCGTTGCATATTGATCCAGGCAAGGAGAGTATGATAAGTGAATGTATGCTAACCCAAACTGCCTCAACGCATTTGTTCTTAATATCCCCAACCTGGAAAGCTTTCCTGTTAGCACTTAAATTCAGGCAAGACAGAAAACAATCACGTGGCAACTCCCCTGAAGTCTGAACATTTAATGTGTGTTTCGGTATTCTCTTTCACTCCTTTGGGGGAATCAGGAACTGTAGAGTATTCTCCCTATCTTGTTATACTAAATGACAGGAGGAATGATGGTGATTGAGTGACAGTTCAAACTGTGGCTTTTTCAGCAGGCATGCAGTCTGGTATCCTTTCCTGTTAGCACTTAGATTCAGAGTAGATAGGTGCTAGTTCCTTGGGCAGCCCTGCCCTCCCAAAAAGTCAAAATGTTGGACATATGGTCTAGACTTTTCTTTCTCTCCCTAGCGATAAGCTGGGAGTTTGGAACTTTCTCTCCATTGCATTGTACTGTTGAGGGAGGATGAGTGAGTGCCACAAATTTACCTGCTGGTTTAGATGTGCCTGACTTGAAGCCTACCAGGGAATCCAGAGTCTTTAAATTAGTTTCTGTACTTTTCACAAAGGGGATTTATCTCTGTATTATTGTTGAGCTGGTGTCTCCTGGGAGAGAAGGGTGGAGGGGCTTTGAGGCTTCCTATTCCATCATCTTGCTGGTGTCCTGACAGGAATTTTAAACTGGGCTCCTTTCCCCGCATTTTGGATCCTGGCTGGAGAATGGATCCTGGCTGATTACAGGTACTAATGAAATACTGGGTAAATTATTATTTATCATTTACTTACAAATATTTACAGTTTTTATTATGGGAAATAAGTTTTTAATCACCATTAAAGTTTGTTGAAGCACTAATTCATCACTGTGAAAAGTGGGGAGGGGAATAAAGATCGAACATTTGTCTATCTCGCTTTTCCTGTCCAAACTGTGTTTTGGTGTAATCAATACACATTTGGAAGGAAATGTTCTTTTAGAAATTATTCCAGCTAATAAATGAAGAAAAAAATGAAAGAATGTACTACCCTCTTATAACACCTAGTAAAATAATGGTTGAAGCAAGTTTTATAATGAATGCTAAAACTATTAGGTGAAAAGTTGATGCAGACCTTGACTGTGGAGGAATGTAGCTGACATTAATTTCTTATCTGAATTACATTTTTGAAACTTTTTGACTCTTTGAATTTAAAGGGGATTTTGGTGTCATTTTTTCTTTTACACTCTTTTTTTTCACATAAAAATCAACTATTAACTGATTGGTTTAATGGTCTTTTGGAAAGAGACTATGTAAATTCTTCTTTTTGTATGAAGATCTCTTTTACACTGTCAGAGGAAATTTTATCTCAGACAAGCTCTGATTTCATCTTTCAATTTTATTTTGAATTTCTTTATTTGTCTTTTGTTTTATCAGCGCCTTGTTTAATTTAAAACAGATTCAATGTCAACAGTCAAGGAGTTAACTCAGGAAACTAATTTATCCAGAAATACAAATATTTTTGCATATATTTTATCCTTTTAGATCTTTAATATGTAATTTCTAAAAATAAAATATGGACAGTTTGCTTGATTTCTGAGCATAGTCAATGAATAATTTTACAAAAATAAGCAAACATTTTTCGAGCTTCCTTTTTTCCCTTGAGACTGAGTCTTGCTCTATCACCCAGGCCGGAGTGGGGTGGCATGATTTTGGCACACTGCAACCTCTGCCTTCCAAGTTCAAGAAATTCTCCTGCCTCGGCCTCCTGATTAGCTGAGATTACAGGTGCCCACCACCACACCCAGCTAATTTTTTGTATTTTTATTAGAGACGAGGTTTCACCATGTTGGCCAGGCTGGTCTCAAATTCCCGACCTCAAGTGATCCGCCTGCCTCAGCCTCCCGAAGTGCTGGGATTACAGGCGTGAGCCACCACGCCTGGCCTGGAGCTTTTAGATTTAATGAATTACTGGGGAAACCTTTTAATATAATGTTAGACCATTTAAAAAGAATCCAGTAAATTAGTATATTCTTTATATGATATTTCACACTGAAGTCACTTAGCACTCTTTATTTATAATGTTTTGAAACTACATATTAGTTGCTGATTTTATATTCCAAACAGAAATTATAGGACACCATGTTATACAAACACAAGAATTCAGTATTAATTTTCACACTTTAAAACAACAATGTTAGCCAGGCACGGTGGCTGGCGCCTGTAATCCCAGCACTTTGGGAGGCCGGGGCGGGTGGATCACGAGGTCAGAAGATTGAGACCATCCTGGTTAACACGGTGAAAGCCTGTCTCTACTAAAAATACAAAAAAAAAAAATAAAAAAAAAAATTAGCCGGGCATGGTGGTGGGCGCCTGTAGTCCCAGCTACTCAGGAGACTGAGGCAGGAGAATGGCGTGAACCCGGGAGGCAGAGCTTGCAGTGAGTCGAGATGGCACCACTGCACTCCAGCCTGGGCGACAGAGCGAGACTCTGTCTCAAAAAAAAAAAAAAACACTTTTCAATTTTAAACATTTTTCTCAAACTACCCATTGGAGAAGTTAAAATATTGCCATTTACATTTCTATGATGTTATACAAAAATATTTTATTTCTTTCCCCAGAATAACATGGGCAAAATCTCTCCCTCTGACTATACACACCTGGTATTGTGACTTTAATTGTTTAAGGGTTTCTATCTCTTCCTATTCTGAATGATTATTCTCTTTTTGAGCTTTCTTGCCATAACTGTTTTGGTCTCTAGACAACTTTCTAGACTCCAGGACCCACATTAATCTTCCTGCCACTGCAGTTTCTGTCTTCTCCAAGAGTCTAGCTTCTACGAGAACAGAATACTCACATCTTCTTTAAAGAAGAGTTTCCAGTGTAAAGACTTAAAAGTTTAAGTTAATTGTAAATGAAAGATTCCAGTTAGAGGAGAAAACATTTAATTTTAAGATGAATGTTTCAGAACACAATTACTATATTAAAGATGAATCTCACTATAGCCACATTAATTACGTCTATTTCAATTTAAGGGGACACAGTAACAAATCTTACCTCTCTGAAAAGAAATCAAACCTGAAACATGGCAGAGAAGCATGAGCCCTGACCAAGAGATTTTCTTGGAAGACATAGATTGACTTATAACAAATGTTATCTGAAGTAGTAAAATCTTACACTTTATTTTTTTTAGAAAACAGGCAGTAAAAATCTTTCTAAATTAATGCATAGGTACTTTTGTGAAAATAACATAAACACATCTGATTAACTTAGATACACAAGTTCTTTAAATTCCAAAATAAAGAATGAGAGAAGTTTATAGTTTGTCTGACTTTTATTGTTTTCAATCCATAATTCCATAGATAGAATAATTTATAATGCAACTTTAATCATTACATACTTTGATCAGAAATATACAGATACTCATAATTTTTCTTCTCATATTTAAATTATTTTTCATCGCTTTAATATTTCTTTATTCACTGGTCCTACAATAGCTAAGTTTGGTATTTCTTGTTTTTTTTTAAAAAAAATTCCCAGTTCAGCTCCTGAGCACAATAAGTACTCTTCTCTCCTCTTCCTTTGTATTCTTCTTAGGTCCAACCCCATGGCTTTCCTTTTGTACTCTCTAGGCCAAGAATGTTCTTTCTTCTTCCTGCCATTTAACCATTATTCATTTTTCATGGCTGTATTAGTCCATTTTCACACTGTCATAAAAGAATTTCCTGAGACTGGGTAATTTATAAAGGAAAAACGTTTAATTGACTCACAGTTCTGCATGCTGGAGACGCCTCAGGAAACTTACAATGATGGTGGGAGGGGAAGCAGACATGTCTTCTATGGCGGCAGGCAAGGGAGAAAGTAAGCATGTGAAGGAGGAACTGTCAAACACTTATAAAACCATCAGATCTCTTGAGAACTTACTCATTATCATGAGAACAGCATGGGGGAAGCTGCTCCCATGATCCAATCACCTCCCACCAGTCTCCTTCCTTTACATGTGGGGATTACAATTTGAGGTGAGATTTGGGTGGGGACACAGAGCCAAACCATATCAATGGCCAAAATAATGTATGTTTTTCTTCATCTATTTCTGATTATGTCCTTCTGAATTTCTTCAGTACTTCCAAACTGTCCCACAAAAGGCAGAGCTTATTCATATTTCTTAACCTGTTATTTAAAAATTAATTTTGCTTTAGTTTGAGAATAATAGTCAATAGGCAGGGGATGAGCAGGCCATCAACAGCATCCTTTATCTTGGCAGAAATTATTCTGTGTCAAACTTACCTTGTATCATGGGTATAATTACATGGTCTCAAAAAGAATTACAAATCTCTATCACTTGAACCACAATTTCCCTTAGCATATTTAACATACTTCATTTTTGTCAGCTAACAAATGTTAGCTAATATTTTTACCATCAAGAAGAATATCCTTTGGCAAAAGTATCTCTGTTTCATTAGTGCATATAGAGTTGGACCCTATGGCTTCCCAGCTTGCTCAGGAATGGGGAAGCTAGGGTACCCAGATAGGTAATCTCCTGTTTTGATACTTATATCCTGACTGTACCCAGTGTTAAATCTGGGTCTTGACCTAGTGGGCACCCATTAACACAACATGAAGGAAGGAAAAAGTCATTTATGAAACTATGATAGCTGCAGTAGTCATTTGGTAGTTCTCTTTTTAAAAATTTCCTTTTAATTGAAAGTTTATAAGTGATCATACTGTAAATGATATAACATTTTATAATGTTTTATTACAAAAACTCAAACACTCTGGGAGTGGATTAAATGTAAATTGGAATCTCCCTCTCTCTACAATCCCACTTGCCTCACCAATTCCTCTATTCCTTAGAAATCCACCAACAAAAATTTAATTAGAACTAATACTTTCACTCATAAAAGGCGTATGTGTACCTTTTTTTAAAAATGAGATTAGGCTAATTATGATTTGTAATGACCTGACATTTCATTCAAAAATACATTGGACATCTTGCCATCATTTAAAATGACTGTAAAATGTTAATTTTTACCAGTATTTTTATAAAACATATCTATTGAAAATTTAAGACATTACCATCTTTGCATTTTTTAATAAATTTGTATAGTGAACAGCTTTGCAAATATTAGTTAGCATACTTGTTCAATTATTTAATAGAGATCCACTCTGAGGAGTTGAGAATTTTCAACTCTTTCTCAGGACCATTCCTTTGAAGTGATTTTGGAAATATAGGTTATTTTTGGTTGTATCAATGATGGAGACATGACAAGCCCTTACCAAGTAGAGGGTAGAGATCACATGCAGCATGCATTGGGCCAAACAGGGCATTGAGCCAAACAGTCCTATATAAGGAAGAATTGCTTAGTATGAAGGCCCAATAGTACCTCTTGGAGAAACATGGCAACATGAAGTACTTCACTGTCTACTTTAAGAAATGTTGCACTGTTTGTGCATTTTACAATAAATATCTATTGATCTTATAATCTGCAAAACAATATACTATTATTTAAAGATTTTTTTTTTTTGAGACAGAGTCTTGCTCTGTTACCTAGGTTGGAGGGCAGTGGCACAATCTTGGCTCACTACAACCTCTGCCTCTTGGGTTTGAGTGATTTCTTGTGCCTCAGTTTCCCAAGTAGCTGAGACTACAGGCGCATACCACCATGCCCGGCTAATTTTTGTATTTTTGTATTTTTAGTAGAGAAGGGGTTTCACCGTATCGGCCAGGCTGGCCCTGAACCCCTGGCCTCAAGTAATCCGCCCATCTCGGCCTCCCAAAGTGCTGGGATTACAGGCATGAGCCACCATGCCTGGCCTATTATTTAAAGGATTTAATTTTCTCCCATCCCAACAGCAATGGAATTTTTCAATAAATCCAAAAAATTGTTTCTTTGAAAAGACAAATAAATTAGATGACAAAAAAGAGAGAGCATATTAAAATACAACAAGAAAAATGAAAAACTGGATAATTGAAAATTTTCAAAAGAATGCAATATATGCCTTTTGGTCATTATATTTGAAAATATATATGAAGAGGTTAATTTTTTAGGGAAAATTTAACTATAAAAATAAATCTAGGAAAATGAGAACAGTTGAAGATACCAACAATAGAAAAAAATGTAACAGGTATAAAGTTGTAGCACCTTTAAAAGCTCAAGGCCCAGTAGTGTCTCAAGCAGATCCTCTTAAACTTAATGGAAAAGTTAATTCCTGTGTTGTTCAAACTATTCTTTTGGTTAATGGGAGCAAAGGAAGCATATCTCTCCCTCCATTTATTTCTTAAAACAACTGAAAACCAAAAGAAAAATCAATGTACAAAGAAAAAAACTCTACCAATTTTGTTAAAAATAAACACCATTAAAAATTCCAAACCAAATTTTGAGGACTAGTTGTTAGTGCCATAGCAAGTTAACCTCTCTTCAAAAAATGGTGAGAGTAGATGCAGACACCTGAGCAAATATGGCATGTTAAACACATATAGAGACTTATTTTCCCACTCAACCTATAACATGATGGCAAATGGCTTATTGAAGTGATACAAAAATAAAACAGCAATATTTTTGAAAATAGGAAGTCCATAAATGGCTGGTAACTGACTTAGCTTACCAAAAAGTGCAAAATTGCAAGTGGCAGGGAAATATTTTTTTGTTTGTTTGTTGAGACGGAGTCTCACTCTGTCGCCCAGGCTGGAGTGCAGTGGCTGGATCTCAGCTCACTGCAAGCTCCGCCTCCTGGGTTCATGCCATTCTCCTGCCTCAGCCTCCCGAATAGCTAGGACTACAGGCACCCGCCACCTCGCCCGGCTAGTTTTTTGTATTTTTTAGTAGAGACGGGGTTTCACCGTGTTAGCCAGGATGGTCTCGATCTCCTGACCTCGTGATCTGCCCGTCTTGGCCTCCCAAAGTGCTGGGATTACAGGCTTGCGCCACCGCGCCCGGCCAGGGAAATCTTATTCTGCAAAATGTTCATAAATTGGTTGCACGGGATACCTCTGAAAGTACAAGTAAAGGTAGGGCTAAAACCCAGGAAGATTGATTGGAAGACTGTTTCCAGTGCCCACTCCATCAAGCCTTGTGAAAGGCTCTAGGTTCTGCTGGTGGAAAAGTACACATTTACCATCTAGAGAGGTAACACAGGGAATCTTAGTACTGGCAATCTCATCTTCATTGGCATATGTAAATTAGGGGGCCAAAATGAACAGTAATTACTGAAAGGTAGATCTCCCCAATTTTCACCTCTGTCTAGATTTAAAACCTAACAGTCTATTAGTCTTATATTCTCAGAGAAGACTGGAAGACTCTAGTTGGAAGATCATGATCAGCCCAAAGGAATAGACCAATGGATATGTCATGAGAGGCTTTTCTGGGAAAACTTCTCAACCTGATTGCCCTGTCTTGAAGCCACAGTTGAGAATTATTACCTAAGAACCTGAAGTTTACTGTAAACATTTATTGTATTGCTCTTGAACACAAATAGATAACAAACGATCACGAGATTCTAGGTACAGTCAACAACAAACACAGAAACAAAAAAATAAACAAAACAACTGGAAGTAAACAGAGTCTATACAGTGTGGGAAAAAAGTAATTATTAATTTCCTCAGAGAGGGAAGATAATACACCAAGAACAAGATGTGATATAAAATGGATATCCAAAAAATAGAATTCTTAAAAATTAAGAAATTTATTGCAGAAATGTATAAGTTAATGGGAGATCTAAAAGGTAAAGCTGACTGCATCTCCTGGAGAAGTTAGTGTGAACAGAGTTGGGAATGAGAAAGGGAAAGTTTAATGAACTAAATAATTGGTCCTATGGGGCCAGCAACAAAATACAGGCATTTGGGAAAAGAAAAAAATACAATGAAGTATAATATATATAAATAATTTTTTGAAATGGGTAAGAGTTCAAGTGTATGAATTTCAGATTGAATGTGTCCACCAGAATTGAAGCCAGTGGTGAAAATAGACCTAAACTAACATACGCATGCGTGCACGCACACACACACACACACACACACACACACACACAGAAAATCATGAAAAACTCAGCACACTCCGGAAAAACTAAAAAAGAAGATACTTCAAACTTCCAGAGAGGAGAAATAAAAATCCTCACTGGAAGATAAATAAAGCCTTATACATTGCAAAACAAAATTATTTCTAATAGTATGCGCAACCAACCTAGAAATCAGAGAGGAGGAAACAATCATAAGCATTTACAACATTGCAAGATTCTAAAACTCTACAGCCAATACATCCTATCTCAGGAAATTATTGGAGAAGAGTTTCACTAAAATGAGGAAGTAAATGAGGAAAGAGTAGGTTATAAAGTACAGGGAATTTCCTGGTTGTTAGATGTACAGTATGTGTACGCAGCAACCTGTGTAAATTGGAGCTATCTAGAAAAAATTTTTCAAAAAGATAAATCTGATAAAATGTCTAATGCTTCTGAATGCATTATGAGACTCACTAGAAAACTGGGGTAGAGTTTGGAGTTGGTACTTTGATACGTACACGGAAAACTAAACAAAACAAAAATTTAAAAAAATTGTCAGTTTAAGGGAAAAAATGTGTAGAAATGAAATTCAGTCATTTATGCCCCATGTTTCAGGTGCGAGTAACATTTACCTAACTATAACAGTACTAGTGTTACTGGAAAAAGGGGTCCTGATCCAGACTTCAAGAAAGGGTTCTTGGGCCTCAAGCAGGAAAGAATTCAAGGTGAGTCACAGAGTACAATGAGAAGAAGACATAGTTTATAGAAAGCTGCTGCCTTTTAGAGTAGGGTGTCCTCAGAAAGCAAGCGAAGGAACGCACCCTCTTTGTTTTAAGTTTTTCTGTTATAGGAGTTTTGTCTATGTAAAGATTAAATTGAATTGTGTATGTAAAGACTAAATTGAATTGTGTATGTAAAGACTAAATTGGAAAGAAAATAACAGGAACAAGAAATTAATGCATAATCTTCAAATCATGAGGAGTAAAATTCATACAGAACCTATTGCTTAGAGAGTTTCATAGCGGTTATCAGCGGGCATTTTGTGATGTTCATCAGTGTGATTCTTGAATGTAAAAAGGACTATTTACAAGATTTCATATTTTGAATTAATGTGCAGCATATCATGTTAAATTTTTTAACCAATGTTTTAAAATTTTGAGTTTAAATTAGAAATCTTATTGTTCTATTTATAAATCTAGCACATTCAAAATTATTTTTAAGGGGGACTTTGAATAATGTTTGCTTCCATTTACAACTTAGTTAATTAAACTCCCTTAAAGATTTTAACTACATTTATAAATTTAATATGTTCAATTATCTTTGTGAACATTTTAATTATCGGACTAACAAATAAAACCTTCCAGAGTACTTAAACAACCCTTATAGAGCTAATAAATTAAACTTACAGAATCATGAATCTTAAATTATCTTGGAGGTTAAACCACTGCTGGCAACTCGGTAAAACCGCTTATAATTTCAACTAAAAGAAAACCAGTATCTAAAATATTCTGTTATACATTTAAAATTGGAATGTAAAATGCAAATCTATAAATAGTTAAATACAAATACAATTATGAATAAATATCACATCTCTAAAGTATAAATGTTATAGTTTTCATATACTTCATCATCTCTAAACTTTTTTTCAAGGTTTTCCTGGGATAAAAAAAAATCATAAAAACAATTACATTCTGTGAAGCAAATGGGGTTATCACCTCAGAGAGTTGTGGCTACTCTTTCAGATTGTTTACCTATCAGAGATTTTGACTGGAAAATGGATCTGGAGCTTCAGATACTCAGGGTAATTGTTTGTTTTTCCCTCATTAATATGGGAACAAGTTCTAACGTCGTAAAAGTTCTGTTAATAGAGATCCCAAGCCTGTGAACTCTAAGTGAGATGGCCATGCAATTCATATTTTCCAGATCATGTTGTCTCCATCTTTAGCCTGATTTTAATATCTAACCTCCCTACTTTGATTGTTTAGGTACTAGATTAAATTCAAAAATCTATTTACTGTATGATTCTTGACAGAGTTCTTTTTATATTCTTCTTACCTGGTGAAATTATAACTTTTCTAGATATTTAAATGACATGCAAATTTACTATGTAATGTCATGTGTATATCTGATTCTGTGGTCACATTTCCCAAGGCCAGATAAATGACTGTAGCCAGACAGATGTAGGGCTAGGTGTAAAAAGAGATGTTCCCACAGATTATGTAGTTGCTGTGTAGAGAAAACTCTGTGTTTTTCCTCTAGTCTCACACTACAAAGATTAATCAGCAACACAGAAGACTTCTGTGACCAAATGTGTAGGTTTTTTCTTCCATACATACACCAAGCAGTAGACACCAGCTGAGTGTCCTCTAATTCAGTTCTGACACTACACCGTCTACCTGGAGATAGATCTCACAGGTTGAAGGCTCAGTTCCCAAGACTGCCCACCCTCAACCTACCAGCCACAAGTCCAGGCCTCTGAACTTCTGACCTACTGGCTTCAAGTTGGGGTTCTCATGGCCCCCTCTTTGGATTTGATTAATTTGTTGGAGTGGCTCACAGAACTCAGAGAAACCCTTACATTTACTGGTGTATTATAAAGGATATTGCAAAGGATATAGATGAAGAGACACTTAGAGCAATGCGTGGGGAAAGGGAGCAGAGCTTCCATGCCATCCCTGGGCGGGCCACCCTCCCAGAACATCCATGTGTTCAGCTATCCAGAATCTCACTGAACCCTGTCCTCCTGGATATTCATGGAAGTTTCATGATATCAGCATTCCTCCCTCCAGGGTATAGGGTGGGACTCTCTCCTGAGATGGTCTTAAGACCCACAACCAGAAAGGCAGGAACATAAAAATGAAAAAGGCCATGGGAAGATGAGGGGCCTGCTCCTGAGGCCTAACACACCCAATATTATAACAAAAGACTGTAACAAGGGCTAGGGGAGTTATAAGCCAGGAAACGTGGATGAAAACCAATATATATCATAACACCACAGTTGCTGAGAAAATATTCGTGGAAAACAGACCTAATTTGATACTGTTGACACAATTTATTTTACTGATCTTTTCCTTCACCATTTTAATAAATAGCTCAGACAATAATGAGTCCCATTCAAAGATAATAATAGAAAAGATACCAGCACTGAACATATATTTCATGCTAGAGAAAAGCAACAAAGACAATATAACATTAAAAGACAGAAGAAAATTACATGCCACACTGACTATCATTGAGTCACAAAGTGAACACAAATTTTTAATGCATTATTTCATTAAATCAAACTCCCCTATCTGCACCAATACAACTCCTCTGATGTAAGTGACCTAAAAAGACATAAATAGGTTTTAACGTAGATATAAGATACATGCAATATATGTAGTGTGAGCTTAGGGAAAGATAAAAGAGAAAATAAATATCTTTTATCTGAGAAATATATACCACACTAGAAACAGCAAAAATGAAGAATAAATATTTTCAAAATTTACTCAAATAAATGGTGTATAAGAAAAAAATCGAGCAAAACAAAATGAAAAAGAATAAATAAATAACAAGGGTAGAACAATATTTATAGTTGTTTGAAGACAGACAAAGCTGACCTAATATATGTTACCATGTATATTTTATCCAGTTTTCCAATTTTGTTTTTATTGCTGGAAGGTTAGTTGGTCAGATTTATTCACCATATCAGCAAGTGTAATCTTCTAAATTGACACCCCTTACTTTTTGTATCTTTTTGTATTTTTTACCCTATTATTATTACGTATTTTATAATATTATATATTCCACACTGAATTATACAGTAAATGAAAAAATAAAATGTGAACAAAACAATTTCACAGAAATGGTGAGGTTTTTTTCTTTTTTAATTGAAGCAGAAGTTCATGACTTGAAAATAGAATGATGCAGTAAAGAAATAAACTCAAGAACTCATTTTGTGGAAAAAGTGAAAACAATTTGCAACATAAAAATAATTAATCAGAACCTCAATCCAGATAAAGAAGGAATAGAGAACAAATATTGAAATTGGAAGGCAATGAAAATATAATCACAGATATTGATCAAATAATCAGATAAGATCATTTTCCTAATTTTACACAAATATATTGGAAACCCTGGATTATATGATTTTTTCCATATGAAAATATAAGTGACCAAAATGACTATAAGAGTTATAAAATCTCAGTATCTTATTAATGCAGAAGAAGATGTTGAAGATATAAAATTCTGAACATTCTCCTCTCAACAAACAGACAAATCAGCAGGCATGAACATTTTCAAGAAGAAATGTATCAAGACATGAAAGTACTGATAACTCAATGCTATTTAAAGTTTTCCACTTCTAATTCTAGCTATGACAAGTTAATTTGTATCAAGCCATCCCACCTGGCAAGAACAATTATGAAAGCTGGATAAAATTAATTAAAAATAAGTAGCTATTTAAGGGCTTCCGATAGCAATCAAAGCATCCAGAACTTGACTGTCTGTCTCGAAAGAAGAGAAACACATTGAAGTGATTTCAACATTCTCCACAACCTTTCATTTGGATACATTTGCTGAACAGATAGCTAAGAAGAAAATGGTAGCTCAGAGATTTTAGAAATCTGATAGGCCTTAGACAAAAATTGGAATTCATGACTATCATGGTGGCCAGGGCTTGATAAAGGACCTGTAGAAATAAAACAATTTCATTTTGTTTTTCCTTTACAGCATTTTCTGATCCTTTAGTTGCAGAAGGTGAGTGATTAAGAAGCTTAGCATAAAATGGAGCTACCCAACTAAAAGGAAGTTAAACAGACTTCTCAGCAAAAGGATAGACAAAATTGGAGTTCAACAAGGAACAGAGGACCTAGAAATCTCCCTAGGCATTGAGACCCCTACAAGCTAATCCCTAGCTGAAAAGGCAAACTAAAAATGCACCAGCTGCCACAAAAACTGAAATCTAGCCTCAAGGCATTTCAGTCTGATTGGACCAAGAGGATCTACCTCTAAACCGTAAGAAAACTACAACTTCTTTGGAGGGACATCTCAGCTAAAGACTTTGTCTCTTAGGTAAATGTCTGGTTTTTGATCATAAATAACCAGGTATATCAGTCAGCAGGGCTAAATGATGCATGCACATACGTGAGCGTGCACACGCACATACAGAGCGAGAGTGACAGTGAGAGGGAGAGGGAGAGGAGAAAGCTATAGCTTTAAATGTTTCCATGAACAGAAAATAAAAATACTTCCAAATATATTCATGAATAAATATTGTATTTATACTAAACTTGACTAAAGTTGAACCCATGTGTTCTCTTCCCATCCCCTTCCCTTCATCTCTCTCATATACACTACACACAATAAAATACAGGCCTATCCCACTAATAAATATTAATGCAAATATTTTAAAACCATACCTTACAATTAAAAGTTGCAATCACATTAAAATCATACTTCATAATCAAGTAGTGTTCATGTTAGTAAGCAAGAATGGATGACTGTTAGGAAATACTTTACTATATTTATCATGTTAATAGAAAAACAATAATCTCCAGAAACTTCAACATATATTACCAATTAAATAATAGAGTAGTATTATAATGAGATAGATGTAATTTAACGCAAAATTCAGAATTTAGGTGATGGTGTTTGGGTACAGGGCCTTTGGGAAGTAACAAGGTTTAGATGATGTCATGAGGGTAGGGTTCTCATGATGGAATTAATTCTCTTACAACATAGACACCAGAGAGCTTGCTCTCTTTCCCTGCAATGTGAGGACAGAGTGACATGAGGGTAGGGTTCTCATGATGGAATTAATTCTCTTAAAACATAGACACCAGAGAGCTTACTCTCTTTCCCTGCATTGTGAGGACAGAGTGAGAGAACCTGACTGTCTGTAAGAGAACGCTCACCAGATAGCAAACCTTCACAGATCCTGATCCTGTACTTTCCAGCCTCCAGATGTGTAAGAAAATACATTTCTGTGGTATTCTGTGGTATTTTGTGATGACAGTTCGAGCAGACTAAGACAAATAATGACATCATTCATGATTGTTCCCATCTACCAGACACCAAAACAAGTTCTAACAAGATCAAAGAATAAATTCCCCCAAAAGGTAAGCTTAAAGCAGAAAAAGTAGAATAAATTGTAAATAAAGATTAAAAATATAACCAGAGGCAATCAAAAAATATATCCTAAGGAGATTGTTAAAGCTATATGAAAAATGTATGCCAAAAATCTCATTGGAGCACTATTCATAAATCTAAATAATTATAAATAACTGGGCTATGGTTATGTTGATTATGGTAAATCCATATATGTTAACATAATGTGTTAATTTGTAAATGTTTATAAAGCATTCTTAATATATTAGCAAAACAGTTTGAAGTGTCAAATTAAATATCCTGAATACAAAATTACATGTAAGTTATAATTGCAAGTATTTTTGAAAAATTACATATTAAAAGAATGGAAGTAAATGCAACAAACTATTCGTAGTAGAATTTTATTTTACAACAACTCAAAATAATGAAATCCTTTGGCTTACAACTTTCAACTAGGCATTGTGATTTTCTTACTCTTCCATTCAGTAGCATATAGGTAGCATGGTTGTATCTTCAGTTTCTCAGTGTTCTCCTGGCATCATTATTAATAGTGTCCCCATCACTTTCATAAGTTTCCTAGTTTGCAGAATAAATTATATGGTTATCTGAGATATGGGAAGCCTAATTTTCTTCTTCTTTCCCCAGTAATAATCTATACAATTCTGGACAACTCACATATCCATAAAAGAATTTGATCTCTACCTTAAAATAGATATATCTCCCAGTTAACGTCATAGAAAGATTGTAAGGATTAATGAGGAGATGCTTGGAAAATACTTTGAGAAAGTATTTTCAGAGAAAAGTGCTATGATATTGTCACTAATACATTTATTTACTAGCTTGCTGAGTAGAAAGTCAAGGGAAATCAAGATTTTGTGGGTATCAGCAACAAAACCAAATCAATCATGCACGTTCTAGCAGCCCATTTTATGTAAGTTCCCCAGAGTACAGTAGCTAGTGAACATAGAACTTCTCCAAATACATACATACATACATATATATATATATATAACATAGAACTTCTCCAAATACATATATATATAAAACATAGAACATAGAACTTCTCCAAATACAGATATATATATATAAATAGAACATAGAACTTCTCCACATATACATACATATATATGTATATTATTAGAGACACAGGTTAAATTTTGATTCCATATAGGCTATTCAGTTAGTAGTTATGAGTAAATGTATTGAACTTCTCATTCTTGATGCAAATATTGTGTTCCATCAAGCACTAACCATATGGAATGTTTGGAAGTTGAACAAAGACTGTTCATTAAGCTTGAAAGGGACAGATCTGAGCCAGCCAAGCACTTTGTAACCTGGCAGTCAGGCCTCAAAATCAAGCCTATTATTTTAGCAGGCCAATTAAGTTCTTTAGAAACTCAGTGGAAAGATGGCATCTTCACACATTTTCAGCACCTTATAAATTAGGTACTTTTGCCTGGCACTAAAATATCCTTGTTGAACTTAAAAATCAAAATCAATAAATCAATCTACTTCTCAGGCAACAAAGAAGCAGATGAAAGGCAACAACGGGGCAGATTAAAGTTCTAGCAATGAATCCCAAATATACAGGAGCCTTAGTTTGATCAAGAAGCCAAAAAAAAAAAAAAAAAAAAAACCACACCTGGAAGAAGGGCACTCAAGTCTGGCTCATGGTCTCTTTGTTCTACCTAAAACCTACATCCCCTTGCATCAACTACAGTACTATACTTGATGCTTTGAAGTTGAAGCATAATATCTTATTTTTTCTGACATTGCAAGTATATAACAGATCACAAAGTTGATTCTCTTTTCACTTGTCAAACTCTTACCCTGTCTATCTAAAATTCATATCTTGACCTTTCATGTCTGTCTTCAAGAACAAATCATCTCTTTTCCCACTCTCTGTCAATTTGATCTCTTTCTCTTTGCTTTGTTCTGGAGGAGAGAAAGGTGTATCTGTATTATTTTCTTATTTGTCAGAATTAAACAGCTGTTCTTGGAGAGTGGTGAGCAGTTCCTCATGCAAAGGAGAACTAGTTATTTAGTTTTGTACCATTTACAAAAAAGAAAGAAAATGCTGAAAACCAGTATCTTAAAATATTCATTTTATTCCATTTTATTTTAATTGGGGCATGGATATAAGGGAATATTTTTAGTTGAATAAGGAATAAAAATATTTGGTTATAAATCCTCAAGAATATTTACATCTTAAAATTGTTTTTATATTTCTGTTTTTATGACATTCAAATGGGCAAATTTTTTTCTTGAATTTAGACAGATTTACAAATAATTGCATAAATATGTCTAGAAATTGAAAAATTAAAAGAAAAATGCAACAATGACAATGTGAATTGAACTTGAAAAATACCCTAATTATGAAAACCAAACTTTCATAATATTATTTTAATGTTTTCTGACTTGCATTTTGGGAATTCTTGCCTTCACTGCGTTTTTTTCCTTAGATTTTCTCTACATACTGTTCACAAAATTCAGTTAAAAGCTATTTTAGAGATTGTGTAGGGAAAGGGCTGCATGTTCAGTCATTGACTGTTACTTACATTGGTACAATTAGGGGTTTTAAAGTTGAATTCATTGGATTTATGCTTCTCCCCACACAGGCTGACTATTGTTGCTGTTGCTGCTTGGAATACATATTGGCTTAATTAATCAGTACTATTTGGAATTTTGTGAAAATGCAAACTAATTATGAACTTTCCCTGATAAGAGACCATTTTGGCTCCTGATTATTTGCTTTTCCCTACATTTATATAACACCAATCTCATGAAATCGAGCATTAGACCAGCATGTTATTGATTTGCACATTAGGCATTTGATTACCTCTGAATTGCTTTCCTTTATGATATCCTCAGATACAAAATCTTGAAAGAGAGCATGCAGTCAGACATTTATTTGATTCTGTTTGATAATTGTTTTTCCTCTCTGTTTCCGTTAGCATTATTTGTGGAAGACCATAGCAGTGAGAGTTCTTGTGACAGAAATCTTGTTACCTCTGCATTTGGTAGCTATAGACTGCAATGAGTTTATCTCTTCATAGGGGAAATTGAGAAGAGATTACTGCTACCCACTACCCAAGGTCTGGTTTTCTTTACAAAGCTTCTGCATAAATGACAACTACATAGCTTCAATGAGGGATCTAACTCTTACTTGGAAATGTGGCAGCTAAGTTGATGGTCATGGATTTAAGCAACAGTCTAATCACTACAGTAAACATTCTGGGGGTGACTTTTAGTGCTAGATTATGTGCTACACTCTGGTGTTGAAATATATATCAGCTATGGCCTCAGCTCTCAAGGCATTAGTTGTGTTTGTGTGTATTGGGTGTTTTGAGGGAGGTGTTAGGTGTTGGTTGAAAGAATGAGGAAGGAGAGCAAGATTTGAGGAGAAAACAAACATGTACACGTAACATAGTTTCACTGAATAATCTGCACTTCTGAAATGTAAATACATTCATCTGATTCAGTAATAATTGAATTAGAATCTTCCTGAGTGGTGGTGGAAAATATGGAATATTTCTTTTCACACTGAAGCCAGAACTCTTGGGTACCATAATCCAGCAATGTTGCTTGCTGGCTGTCACTTAAAGTCACAAAGCACCTCTGTTTTATCATATATAATAAATACAGTTACAATATTCTGTTTTATATGTATGTATATATCTTGCAAAATTATTGTGATGATGAAAAACAAAATGTAATACACACTGAATAATGCATAGTAGATGGTAAGCACTAAATAAATGGCTATGTAAGCAGTGATTCCTCTCTTTGTTATCTTCATTATTATAATTTCTGCATAGGTTTTATTTCAGTGATATTTATAGTAAAGACTTTGCTTATTTTATAAAAATACTTCATGCCACAGAGTACAAAGAAAACAAAATAAATCACCCCAAATTTTCAGAAAAAAACAATGTTAACAGTTGGTGGAATTCATTTGGGTGATTTTTTTTGTTTCTTCTTTGCACTTTTGGTATTATTCAAGTTTAAAAGGAATAAGCACATACAATTATTATAATAGCTGTAAAATAGTTATATGTGTTTCAAATTTCATACTTCAATAAGTTTGGATATAGATGGAAGACACATAACTATATGTATATTGAGAGAGCGAGCTAGCAGAATAGATAAAAAATAATTTTATAATAAAAGAATACTATATTTGCTTTTTTAACTGGAAGTATTAGATTTATTTATGTGACTTCATTATTTCCTAAAAGGTCATATTTTTAAAAAAAATTAAAAAATATTAGAAGATTGAGTCATTTTAATTTCTTTCTTAAATTTTAATTATATGTATATCTATGAATAATTTATGCATAAACACATATATGTAAGGTCAAATCCTAAGAAAATTTATACACCTTAAGGAATTATCACAAAACAAATACCTCCACAACTACCACTCAGAATAATATTTTTTTTTTTTGCAAAATAGATTACTACTCCTTCATTTGTCTTCAAAGATACCCACTATTTGGAGTTTACTTTTCTTAATGTTTTGATATTTATATACCCACTCTGTGGTAGGCCAATAATGTCTTCTACAGGCATGCCCATGTCTTAATCCATGGAGCCTGACCTTATTTGAAGTAGGGCATTTGCAGATGTATATAAGAAATTTGGGGCCGGGCACAGTGGCTCATGTCTGTAACCCCAGCACTTTGAGAGGCAGAGGCAGGTGGATCCACCTGAGGTCAGGAGTTCAAGATCAGCCTGGTCAACGTGGTGAAAATGTCATCTCTACCAAAAACACAAAAGTTAGACGGGCATGGTGGTGGCGCCTATAATCCCAGCTACTTCAGAGGCTGAGTCAGGGAGAACCACTTGGACACAGAAGGTGGAGGCTGCAGTGAGCCAAGATCATGCCACTGCACTCCAGCCTGGGTAACAGAGCAAGGCTCTGTCTCAAAAAAAAAAAAAAAAGAAAAGTTTGTGGGGGTGGAGCAAGATGGCCGAATAGGAACAGCTCCAGTCTCCAACTCCCAGCACGGGCGACA
Organism: Papio anubis; assembly: GCF_008728515.1. Classification (NCBI taxonomy): domain Eukaryota; kingdom Metazoa; phylum Chordata; class Mammalia; order Primates; family Cercopithecidae; genus Papio; species Papio anubis. The sequence continues at coordinate 140,072,509 of NC_044982.1, forward strand.
CAGAGGACTGGTGATTTCTGCATTTTCAACTGAGGTACTGGGTTCATCTCACTAGGGAGTGCCGGACAATCGGTGCTGGTCAGCTGCTGCAGCCCGACCAGCGAGAGCTGAAGCAGGGCGAGGCATCGCCTCACCTGGGAAGCACTAGGGGGAAGGGAATCCCTTTTCCTAGCCAGGGGAACTGAGACACACGACACCTGGAAAATCGGGTAACTCCCACCCCAATACTGCGCTTAAAGAAAACAGGCAGAGCAGGAGATTATATCCCACACCTGGCCGGGAGGGTCCCACACCCACGGAGCCTCCCTCATTGCTAGCACAGCAGTCTGCGATCTAACCGCAAGGCAGCAGCAAGGCTGGGGGAGGGGCACCCACCATTGCTGAGGCTTAAGTAGGTAAACAAAGCCGCTGGGAAGCTCAAACTGGGTGGAGCTCACAGCAGCTCAAGGAAACCTGCCTGTCTCTGTAGACTCCACCTCTGGGGACAGGGCACAGCTACACAACAACAAAAGCAGCAGAAACCTCTGCAGACGCAAACGACTCTGTCTGACAGCTTTGAAGAGAGCAGTGGATCTCCCAACATGGAGGTTGAGATCTGAGAAGGGACAGACTGCCTGCTCAAGTGGATCCCTGACCCCTGAGTAGCCTAACTGGGAGACATCCCCCACTAGGGGCAGTCTGACACCCAACACCTCACAGGGTGGAGTACACCCCTGAGAGGAAGCTTCCAAAGCAAGAATCAGACAGGTACACTCACTGTTCAGCAATATTCTATCTTCTGCAGCCTCTGCTGCTGATACCCAGGCAAACAGGGTCTGGAGTGGACCTCAAGCAATCTCCAACAGATCTACAGCTGAGGGCCCTGAGTGTTAGAAGGAAAACTATCAAACAGGAAGGACATCTACACCAAAACCCCATCAGTACATCACCATCATCAAAGATCAGAGGCAGATAAAACCACAAAGATGGGGAAAAAGCAGGGCAGAAAACCTGGAAATTCAAAAAATAAGAGCGCATCTCCCCCAGCAAAGGAGCGCAGCTCATCGCCAGCAACGGATCAAAGCTGGACAGAGAATGACTTTGACAAGATGAGAGAAGAAGGCTTCAGTCCATCAAACTTCTCAGAGCTAAAGGAGGAATTACGTACCCAGCGCAAAGAAACTAAAAATCTTGAAAAAAAGTGGAAGAATTGATAGCTAGAGTAATTAATGCAGAGAAGGTCATAAATGAAATGAAAGAGATGAAAACCATGACACGAGAAATACGTGACAAATGCACAAGCTTTAGTAACCGACTCGATCAACTGGAAGAAAGAGTATCAGCGATTGAGGATCAAATGAATGAAATGAAGCGAGAAGACAAACCAAAAGAAAAAAGAAGAAAAAGAAATGAACAAAGCCTGCAAGAAGTATGGGATTATGTAAAAAGACCAAATCTACGTCTGATTGGGGTACCTGAAAGTGAGGGGGAAAATGGAACCAAGTTGGAAAACACTCTTCAGGATATCATCCAGGAGAACTTCCCCAACCTAGTAGGGCAGGCCAACATTCAAATCCAGGAAATACAGAGAACGCCACAAAGATACTCCTCGAGAAGAGCAACTCCAAGGCACATAATTGCCAGATTCACCAAAGTTGAAATGAAGGAAAAAATCTTAAGGGCAGCCAGAGAGAAAAGTCGGCTTACCTACAAAGGGAAGCCCATCAGACTAACAGCAGATCTCTTGGCAGAAATTCTACAAGCCAGAAGAGAGTGGGGGCGAATATTCAACATTCTTAAAGAAAAGAATTTTCAACCCAGAATTTCATATCCAGCCAAACTAAGTTTCATAAGTGAAGGAGAAATAAAATCCTTTACAGATAAGCAAATGCTTAGAGATTTTGTCACCACTAGGCCTGCCTTACAAGAGACCCTGAAGGAAGCACTCAACATGGAAAGGAACAACCGGTACCAGCCATTGCAAAAACATGCCAAAATGTAAAGACCATCGAGGCTAGGAAGAAACTGCATCAACTAATGAGCAAAATAACCAGTTAATATCATAATGTCAGGATCAAGTTCACACATAACAATATTAACCTTAAATGTAAATGGACTAAATGCTCCAATTAAAAGACACAGACTGGCAAACTGGATAAAGAGTCAAGACCCATCAGTCTGCTGTATTCAGGAGACCCATCTCACATGCAGAGACATACAGAGGCTCAAAATAAAGGGATGGAGGAAGATCTACCAAGCAAATGGAGAACAAAAAAAAGCAGGGGTTACAATACTAGTCTCTGATAAAACAGACTTTAAACCATCAAAGATCAAAAGGGACAGAGAAGGCTATTACATAATGGTAAAGGGATCAATTCAACAGGAAGAGATAACTCTCCTAAATATATATGCACCCAATACAGGAGCACCCAGATTCATAAAGCAAGTCCTTAGAGACTTACAAAGACACTTAGACTCCCATACAATAATAATGGGAGACTTCAACACTCCACTGTCAACATTAGATAGATCAACGAGACAGAAAGTTAACAAGGATATCCAGGAATTGAACTCATCGCTGCAGCAAGCAGACTTAATAGACATCTATAGAACTCTCCACCCCAAATCAACAGAATATACATTCTTCTCAGCACCACATCGCACTTATTCCAAAATTGACCACATAATTGGAGGTAAAGCACTCCTCAGCAAATGTACGAGAACAGAAATTATAAAAAACTGTCTCTCAGACCACAGTGCAATCAAACTAGAACTCAGGACTAAGAAACTCGATCAAAACTGCTCAACTACATGGAAACTGAACAACCTGCTCCTGAATGACTACTGGGTACATCACGAAATGAAGGCAGAAATAAAGATGTTCTTTGAAACCAATGAGAACAAAGATACAACATACCAGAATCTCTGGGACACATTTAAAGCAGTGTGTAGAGGGAAATTTATAGCACTAAATGCCCACAAGAGAAGGCTGGAAAGATCTAAAATTGACACTCTAACATCACAATTAAAAGAACTAGAGAAGCAAGAGCAAACACATTCAAAAGCTAGCAGAAGGCAAGAAATAACTAAGATCAGAGCAGAACTGAAGGAGATAGAGACACAAAAAACCCTCCAAAAAATCAATGAATCCACGAGTTGGTTTTTTGAAAAGATCAACAAAATTGACAGACCGCTAGCAAGACTAATAAAGAAGAAAAGAGAGAAGAATCAAATCGACGCGATAAAAAATGATAAAGGGGATATCACCACCGACCCCACAGAAATACAAACTACCATCAGAGAATACTATAAACACCTCTACGCAAATAAACTAGAAAATCTAGAAGAAATGGATAATTTCCTGGACACTTACACTCTTCCAAGACTAAACCAGGAAGAAGTTGAATCCCTGAATTGACCAATAGCAGGCTCTGAAATTGAGGCAATAATTAATAGCCTACCAACCAAAAAAAGTCCAGGACCAGATGGATTCACAGCTGAATTCTACCAGAGGTACAAGGAGGAGCTGGTACCATTCCTTCTGAAACTATTCCAATCAATAGAAAAAGAGGGAATCCTCCCTAACTCATTTTATGAGGCCAACATCATCCTGATACCAAAGCCTGGCAGAGACACAACAAAAAAAGAGAATTGTAGACCAATATCCCTGATGAACATCGATGCAAAAATCCTCAATAAAATACTGGCAAACCAGATTCAGCAGCACATCAAAAAGCTTATCCACCATGATCAAGTGGGCTTCATCCCTGGGATGCAAGGCTGGTTCAACATTCGCAAATCAATAAACATAATCCAGCATATAAACAGAACCAAAGCCAAGAACCACATGATTATCTCAATAGATGCAGAAAAGGCTTTTGACAAAATTCAACAGCCCTTCATGCTAAAAACGCTCAATAAATTCGGTATTGATGGAACGTACCTCAAAATCATAAGAGCTATTTATGACAAACCCACAGCCAATATCATACTGAATGGGAAAAAACTGGAAAAATTCCCTTTGAAAACTGGCACAAGACAGGGATGCCCTCTCTCACCACTCCTATTCAACATAGTGTTGGAAGTTCTGGCTAGGGCAATCAGGCAAGAGAAAGAAATCAAGGGTATTCAGTTAGGAAAAGAAGAAGTCAAATTGTCCCTGTTTGCAGATGACATGATTGTATATTTAGAAAACCCCATTGTCTCAGCCCAAAATCTCCTTAAGCTGATAAGCAACTTCAGCAAAGTCTCAGGATACAAAATTAATGTGCAAAAATCACAAGCATTCTTATACACCAGTAACAGACAAACAGAGAGCCAAATCAGGAATGAACTTCCATTCACAATTGCTTCAAAGAGAATCAAATACCTAGGAATCCAACTTACAAGGGATGTAAAGGACCTCTTCAAGGAGAACTACAAACCACTGCTCAGTGAAATAAAAGAGGACATAAACAAATGGAAGAACATACCATGCTCATGGATAGGAAGAATCAATATCGTGAAAATGGCCATACTGCCCAAGGTAATTTATAGATTCAATGCCATCCCCATCAAGCTACCAATGAGTTTCTTCACAGAATTGGAAAAAACTGCTTTAAAGTTCATATGGAACCAAAAAAGAGCCCGCATCTCCAAGACAATCCTAAGTCAAAAGAACAAAGCTGGAGGCATCACGCTACCTGACTTCAAACTATACTACAAGGCTACAGTAACCAAAACAGCATGGTACTGGTACCAAAACAGAGATATAGACCAATGGAACAGAACAGAGTCCTCAGAAATAATACCACACATCTACAGCCATCTGATCTTTGACAAACCTGAGAGAAACAAGAAATGGGGAAAGGATTCCCTATTTAATAAATGGTGCTGGGAAAATTGGCTAGCCATAAGTAGAAAGCTGAAACTGGATCCTTTCCTTACTCCTTATACGAAAATTAATTCAAGATGGATTAGAGACTTAAATGTTAGACCTAATACCATAAAAACCCTAGAGGAAAACCTAGGTAGTACCATTCAGGACATAGGCATGGGCAAAGACTTCATGTCTAAAACACCAAAAGCAACGGCAGCAAAAGCCAAAATTGACAAATGGGATCTCATTAAACTAAAGAGCTTCTGCACAGCAAAAGAAACTACCATCAGAGTGAACAGGCAACCTACAGAATGGGAGAAAATTTTTGCAATCTACTCTTCTGACAAAGGGCTAATATCCAGAACCTACAAAGAACTCAAACAAATTTACAAGAAAAAAACAAACAACCCCATCAAAAAGTGGGCAAAGGATATGAACAGACCTTTCTCAAAAGAAGACATTCATACAGCCAACAGACACATGAAAAAATGCTCATCATCACTGGCCATCAGAGAAATGCAAATCAAAACCACAATGAGATACCATCTCACACCAGTTAGAATGGCGATCATTAAAAAGTCAGGAAACAACAGGTGCTGGAGAGGATGTGGAGAAACAGGAACACTTTTACACTGTTGGTGGGATTGTAAACTAGTTCAACCATTATGGAAAACAGTATGGCGATTCCTCAAAGATCTAGAACTAGATGTACCATATGACCCAGCCATCCCATTACTGGGTATATACCCAAAGGAGTATAAATCATGCTGCTATAAAGACACATGCACACGTATGTTTATTGCGGCACTATTCACAATAGCAAAGACTTGGAATCAACCCAAATGTCCATCAGTGACAGACTGGATTAAGAAAATGTGGCACATCTACACCATGGAATACTATGCAGCCATAAAAAAGGATGAGTTTGTGTCCTTTGTAGGGACATGGATGCAGCTGGAAACCATCATTCTCAGCAAACTATCGCAAGAACAGAAAACCAAACACCACATGTTCTCACTCATAGGTGGAACTGAACAATGAGATCACTTGGACTCGGGAAGGGGAACATCACACACCGGGGCCTATCACGGGGAGCGGGGAGGGATTGCATTGGGAGTTATACCTGATGTAAACGACGAGTTGATGGGTGCAGCACACCAATATGGCACAAGTATACATATGTAACAAACCTGCACGTTATGCACATGTACCCTAGAACTTAAAGTATAATGATAATAATAAATTAATTAATTAAAAAAAAAAAAAGAAGAAGAAGAAGAAAGAAAGAAATTTGAGAGGAGACCATCCTGGGTGATCTGAGTGAGCCCTAAATGCCATCACAAGTGTCCTTGTATAAAGCAGACAGAGGAAGCAGAAAGCAATGGGACGATGGAAATGGAGAAGTTTGAAGATGCTGTGATGCAGGCTTTGAAAATGGAGGAAGGCCCACAGGATCGAAGAGGCCATGAACGGATTATCTTTTGGAGTCTCCAGTGAGAATATAGTCCTTCTGCCACCTTGACTTTAGGTCAGTGAAACAAATGTTTTACTTCTGGTTTCTTTAACTGAGAGAGAATAAATTTCTCTTGTTTTAAATCACTAAGTTTGTGAGAAGCTGTTACAACAGCCCCAGGAAACAAATACACACTCTTTTATTTTCTTTTATTGCTTAACATTATGCATGTGAAATTGATGTATGTTGCTACATGTAGTTCTAATTTGTTCATTTTCATTGCTGAATAGTATTCAATATGCAATTTTTAAAATTCATCCTTTTTTTTTTAAAAAACAAATAATGCTGCTATGAACATCCTAGCTTCTATCTTGTGGTATAAATATGTAAGTGGGTAGCTGCACCCATTTACTTTTTCTCAAGCAGTCTATGAGAATTTCCCTTGTTCTGTATCTTCATTTGTAATTGTTATTGTTAGTCTTTTAATGTTAGACAAACTAGTATGTGTAGAATGGTATGTCATTACAGTTTTAATTTAAATTTCTCTAACAAATAACGAGCCGTTTTCATCAGGACTGAGACCAGCGTGAAGCAAGAGAGGCATCTAGGGTACACAATTTAAGGATGTGTTTATTCCCTTTCCTTTCTGTCCTTGTTTGTGATGAATTATTTCTACTTTATCAAACAAAAAGTGTAATAGGTATACAATTGATTTTTGCTTTTTGTGCATTTGTTATCAATCCAGTTACTTTACTAAACTGGCTTTTATTTCTGTTTGTAAATAATTTTTGACATTTGTACATAGCCATGCCATCTGCAAAATAACATTTACCTTTCCTTTGCAATATTTATAAATTTAATTTCTTTTAATTGCCTTATCACATTAGCTGGGTGTAGAGGACTACGTGCTCGCAACGAGGCGTTCCCGATTAAGTCCTGCTCTTGCAAACGAAGCAGGGCGTTGGGGGCTTGTTTATGTGTAAACATCTTGAAAATCCAGAAAGTCAGGGAAAGGTCAGAAAAACAACAATGTGTCTTGTGACTTGGCAACGTACAAACGACTGTATAAAATAAAGCAGAGCACGCCATTCGAGGCGGCCGCCATGTTTGTCTTGTCTTGTGTTGTCTTTGTGTTCATTCCTTTGTTTAGGAAACACGCGGACCCCAACAGCTGGGGCCACTAGGAAATCTTTTATACTTCTTTTGATGTCTATAGAAACTGTAGTGATGTCCTCTCTTTTATTAATTTCTCACACTAGTAATTTCTCGTTTCTCTGTCTCACTGTTTATCTTTCTGTCACTCTCTCTTCCCCTCTTTCTCCGTGTGTATGTGTCTATATAAAAGAATTTAAATATATAGATAGTTCTTGACCTAATGATGGTTTGACTTATAATTTTTTGACTTTACAATGCTGCAAAACAATCACGATTTCAACATAATGTACCATATTCCATACATTACATGACAGATTCAACACTTTCTTATAAAATAGGCTTTCCGTTAGATAATTTTGCCCAACATGTAGGGTAATGTTAGTGCTTTGAGCATGTTTAAGGTAGACTAGGCTAAGCTATGATGTTTGGCAGGTTAGGTGTATTAAATGCATTTTCTACTTATGATATTTCCAATGTATATTGAGCTTATCAGGATGTAATCCTATCATAAGCTGAGGAACATCTGTACTATAATCAGGCAATTATAAAGAGATTCATTATTTTATTCCAGGAAAAACTATTTTTCTATTTATTTTTCAATTATATGTCTGCTGTATTAGTCAGTTTTCAAATTACTGTTAAGATACTACCTGAGACTGGGTAATTTATAAATAAAAATGATTTATTTGGTTCATAGTTCTAAATGGCTGAGGAGGCCTTAGGAAACATACAATCATGACAGAAGGTAAAGGAGAAGCAAGGCACATCTTACATGGCAGCAGGAGAGAGAGCAGGAAACACTGCCACTTTCTTTTCTTTTTTTTCTTTTTTTTTTTTTTTTTTGAGACAGTCTTCCTGTGTAGTCCAAGCTGGAGTGCAGTGGCGTGATCTCGGCTCACTGCAACCCCCGCCTCCCAAGTTCAAGTGATTCTCCTGTCTCAGTCTCCTGAGTAGCTGAGATTACAGGTGTGTGCCACTACACCCAGCTAATTTTTGTATTTTTAGTGGAGATGGGGTTTCGCCATGTTGGCCAGCTGGTTTTGAATTCGTGATCTGAAGTGATCCACCCACCTCAGCTTCCGTAAGTGCTGGAATTACAGATGTGAGCCACTGCACTGGACAAAACTGCCACTTTTAAAACCATCAGATCTCATGACAACTCCCTCACTATCACGGGAATAGCATGGAGGAATCCAGCCCCATGATCCAATTACCTCCCACCAAATTCCTCCTCCAACACGTGGAGATTACAATTAGAGATGAGATTTGGACAGGAACACAGTGCCAAACCATGTCATCCTCATTTCTTTTTTCAATAATTTCATCATCATATCTCATCATGTATTTATTTTCATGTATTTTTAAATTGAGTACTAGACATTATATATGAAAAACTGAAAGTCATTTGAGGCCCTGGAAATGTTAACATTCTCTAGAGAGGAATTACATTTGCTCTTTGCAGTAAGCTAAGGGCACTAGCAGGTTACTTTAATGCACCCATAAGTGTACAGATAATTAGACACTAGTTTTATATCCGAGTGGGCTGGTCTTTATCGAGTGTAGTCCTTGCCCCCAACTCAAAGCCTGGAGGGTACTATACTCCAATTCTCCCCACCACATTCCTTTGCACACTCACACAGTTACATGCATTTGGCTGCCAAAAGTATTCCTTAGTTTTGCAATCTATTTTTTAACTTCCTAGAATCAGTAAAAATCTTGAGTTGAAAAGTGATGCTCAATGCCAAGCTCATCTCTTGGATCTTGGCTTTGCAATTTTCCATTGCTTTGTTAACACTTAGTGTCTTGAAGAAAATTTTGTTGTTGTGTTCCATGGTAGAGTTGATATCAACTACAAATCTGCAGTTACTAGTAGAAGTTCCTGTGGTTTGTATTTTACCTTCAGATTTTACTTTTAGACTGTACCAGTCTACATCTTTTTATAAGAGATCATGTTGTCAGAACAGTTGTTTTTTAAATTCTCTTCTGTAACCTCTGGAGTTTTGTAACTTGCATTATTCTTATTTTACCAAAATTTATGCCTTTTATTCTATAGCCTGTAAGAAGTTTTCTTCAGTTGCTTAATCTATGTGCTGTATTTATAGGACTTATTGTTCATCTGTCATTTCATAAAATGTCTCTATTTGCTTTATCCTTATGTTGGCCCATTCTTTGACTCGATTTTTGGGGTGATGTTCTCTGAGATCTTTTATGTCTATTTGTTGCTTGAATGACAATTTGGGTTTTACATAATTTTTTTCAGTCATCCTTTTATTTTCTTAAGAACGTCCTGGTAACATGTTTCCCCTATAAATCTATATCCAAATCCTTCCTTATTTTAAGGAATCACTACATGATAGTGAACTTTTAATTCTCTTTTATTCCAATTTGAGTTATCAATGTCAGGGCCAATTATTCTTACTCAAGGTATCATTGTCTGCACTCTTCACATATTATCTTGTTTATAATCACTTGAATCTTTTTGTTTATTAACATACACAGCTACACACCCCCCAGAGGAATAGGAAACTCACATATGCAAAAGAAAATCCATAGGAACACCCACAACACAATGTATTCATCATCCAGAATTACTGAGTAAAGGCTCTTGGAATAAGAATTTTCAACACAAATAGAATATAAAAAACTATAATATGCATACAAAATGTGAGAGGACTTGGACATTTAAAAAAGGACTTTTAGTTGAAAACTAATGTGTAGACTAACTGGCAGGAAAGATACAGGTGGAATTGATGAGCATAAAATTATTAAATAAAAAACAAAAAGTATGAGTACATGATAAATATTTTCAAAGTATGATATCTGAAAAGGCCAATACAATACACTTTTGACAATTTCCAAAAAAAGTAGAAAAAAGGACGAAAAATTTTAAAATAGAAAAAGATAGTACACTTACAGATATGAAGAAATTTTAAAACCGTAAGCTGTAGTCATTAAATATGATTATTATCTGAATTTTAAATGCATGCACTCTTTGACTCACCCTTTGACTCTTTTTGTTATCATCTCTAGCAGATGCTCAGCTGTCTAACAGGATCAGTGACAGCACAGCACCATTGCCAAGCCACATGGAAGCATGAAGCAAAAGAAAACCTCAGTAATATTGATTTTGTTTTTATTTAAAATGTTAATATGTTATTCATCATGGATTTCCTGCATTAATTTTGATTTAATAAAATATTACATTATCATTTACCTTGATTACTGAGTTTATTTGACATCCACTTAAGTTTCTCACCTGAGGCAGCAAGGGCTTCACATTTTTCACTCTGAGTCAGGACCTGTACAACACCTAAAAATTTTACATTTATGTCCACTTAGGCAGTTGAGGTCTTGCCTTCTACGTTTCTCTATAGCTCACTACAAATAAATGCTGTGGATGTAGGGAGAGGGCTACATTCTCATAGTGCTAGTTCCAGGAAGCTGCCTATGTGCCCCAATAGCACTACAGAGTTTAGCAATTTCTGCCTTCACTGCTTATTTTACTTTTTCTCTTCCTCAGTTTGTTTCCCTTCCAAACAGCCAGGTCATGGGCATTAGAACTAGATGAATAAGGATTGAAAACCCACTTATGTAACCTTGAATGAGTTATTTTACTTGTCTGAGTCTCAATTTTCTTATATATTAAGTGAGGATAATTTTTAATTTATAAGATTCTTATATAATATGTACAGAAAGTCCATCATACACCTAATCCACAGCATGGACTTAATAAATGTCATTTATCTTTTCTACTCTATTTCTGCTTCCTGTTCTTCAACTTAATACTACAAAACTAATCCATTAGCTAGTATATAGTAGAAACTGAAAAAAAATTGAAATGCATTTCTTTTATTGCTATAATCACAAATATGTTACATAGACCTACCTCAATGATACAGTTCATCCACTAAGTTGGTTCAGTTATGTTTAATATTAGTTTAATATTTTAAACATAGCAAAAAAAGTTTATTAGTTACTTATAATAGGTAGAGGAAATTAATCAATAGCCTTCTTAGAAACACTCTGATTCCTGATCTAAACCTCAATCTTCAGTGAAATTGTTTTGATAATGTATACAATTTCAGAAATTTATATTTTTGCTTCCAAAATCTCAGTGTATTTAGTTAAGAGAAATAAAAATAACTTCAGCTGACTTTATAATATATAAAGTTTATTTTAAACCTTTGCCTTTAAATGAAAAAAATAATGTTATTAGAGGTTTTTATACTTTTCTGTATACAATATCAGGCTAATTTTCACTAGACTATAAATATTCTTATGTGGACAGGCAAATCGGTACTGAATATACAATAGATTTTCTTTTCTATGGATTGTGCTTAAATTACATCAGTTTAGAACAAACACATTTAATTAAAGCCAATAAATTCAGGTGTTCTACGATTGTTATACTTTTTTGTTTTCAATGAAAAATAGCCAGACCTGTTCACCGGGGCTTGTTGTAATTATGGATTTTAATGTGACTAAGCTATCATTTGATGTTCCACCAAGAAAATGTTTTTCCATTTTAAAGAGCTTTAAGATATGTTCTTTGAGCCAGTGTCCTTTGAATAATGGCCGAGAGAACAGTTTTTTTTTTCAATTACACACGTATTTCTTCACCTATTTAGAGGCTCTGAGATCAAACTAGATTAAAAACACACACACACACACACATTTGTCTCAAGTAATGGTGGAAAGTTACCTCCTTCGTGACTGCACTATGCACGATTGTCTGTGGTTTGGTTTCTAATCTTTCATTTCTTTCCAACATGAAAAAAGTAACCTTCCTAGGCAAGAAAACAAACAAAAAAAAGCATTGTACTTGGGGAGTTGCTTTTGATCAAAGAAAGGGGCAATAGTTCTTTCCTGAAAATGCTGACAAGAATGAAAAATGAAAAGAAAGATCTATTTTAACTAGAAGTAATGATTTTGGGGGAGGAACAGGGAGAGTATATGTGAGGAAACAAGGAAACTGAGAGTAACAGTCACTGATGCCAGTTTGTGAAAGGGATGAGGTTGACCAACATGCCTTGAGGCCATATCAGAAGATTTTAATATTCATATAAAATATTTGTATTTCCATCATTTTTTCCCCTATATTACTAGGGCAATCAAAAGAATAATTTTGGCTTTGTACAGAATTTTCCTATGTGTTGATGAAGTAAAAATGCCGAGTATATTCACATTCTCAAGGTTTTACCGAGAATAAAGTTTATACCTAGAAATGATTTTAATACACACAATGGGATATTCTAGGAAAACAAGGGAGAGAGAGATGGTCTAACAGGAGTGATGTAGCAGAATCAACGTAAATGCTGACATGTTTGGTTCTGTGTCCCCACCCATTCCCACGTGTTGAGGGAGGGAAGTGATAGGATTATGGCGGGGGAGGGGTGGTTTCTCCCATGCTGTTCTCGTGATAGTCAGTCTCACGAAATCTTTTGGTTTTAAAAGAGGCAGTTTTTTTTTTTTTTTTCCTGTACTCCTGCTCCTCTCTCTCCTGCCACCCTGTGAAGAAGGTGCCTGCTTCCCGTTCACCTTCCACCATGATTGTCAGCTTCCTGAGGCCTCCCCAGCCATGCGGAACAGTGAGTCAATTAAACCTCTTTCCGTTATAAACTACCCAGTCTCAGGCAGTTCTTGATACCAGTGCAAAAACGGACTAATACAAATGGAAAAGATATTATCAATTTTATCCTCCCCAGAACTTTCATGTTTTCACTAGATTTATGAGATATATTTTTCAATCTCCTTGGAAATCAACACAAGCCCTTCATTACCCAGTCTCATTCTAAAATAACGTATTTGTTTTATATTGACTCCATGACAATTTCAACAAAATTAATGGTTTCAGCAACATAAATTATTACCTCACACTTCTGTAGGTCCGAAATCTGAGTGAGCTCAACCAGCTCCCCTGTTCAACGTCCCGCAAGGTCCAAACAAAAGTGACAATCAACAGGGATCTTATTGGGAAGCCCTGGTAAGAGTACATTTCCAGATTTTTTAAGGTTGTTGGCAGAAGTTAGATGTTTGAAGTTGTATCACCATTCCCAATATCTTGTACAGTTGTAGGTCATTGTTTTCTTGCCTGCCTCAACTGGTGATTGCTGGTGTCAGCTCCCAGTAACCTGTCTCCAGACTTCCTATGTGAGCCTCTACATCTCAAAACCAGCAATGACGCCTCCAAACCTTCTCAGGTGGAATCTTTCTAATTTCTCCCTCTGCCAAGTCTGTGTTTCGCCAGCTGAAGAATGTTCTCTGCTTTTAAAGTTTCATATAATTAGATTGGGTTCACCTGGATACTCAAAGCTGCTTGCCCTATCTTAAGGTTTGCAACCTTAGTTACAGCTGCAAAGTCCATTTTGACACATTCACAGATTCCAGGAATGAGGATGTGGACATCTTTGGGAGGCTACTGTGCATGCCACAAATACTAATCTCGCAATAATCTGTTTATGGCCTATTTTTGGCCATTACTTCACTGAAATTCATACTCTGCATTTTGTTAAATATTCACTCTGAGCTGAAGCACAATAATACAAAAAAACTTAGATGATTCAAAATGAAAAACATATTGATAGAGTAAAAAGAATATCAGAAATCATTGGTTTTTGAGACTAATGTGCAAAAGTTTACTTTTCCATATTTTTTGATAGTATTTTTTCCTTGTTTTTAATACTTTAGGTGAAATGCACAGTTTTTAAGTCATTATTCAGTGACTTTTGATAAAAATATATGACTGAGCAACCCCCAGCCCATAGAACATTGACATTACCCCAGAAATTTCTTATGCCACATACCAATCAATTCCTGTTACCCTCCAGCCATTATTCTAGTTTCTATCACTACAGATTGATCTTGCCCATTCTGAAACTTTATATGGATGTGATCATACAATAAAAAATTTTGGTGTCTTTTTTTGTAGTAGTTTTGAGTAGTTTTCAATTATTTGACTATATCATAGCTTTTACAATCCATTCTCCAATTTTAGGGGCCTTTGAGTTCTCTTCAGTTTGGGGTTATCAAGAATAATTATATTGTTATCTTTATGACTGCTAGGCTTGACAATATTTCATAATCATATATTCTTAGAATAATGTACAATTTATTTAAGCAGTCATATTGATTTTTAGGTAACTATTTTTTAAGATTACCTGCCCACAAACATAAACTTATCTATTGAGCCCTGCTTGTATTTTGATAGGTGTATGCACATATACACTCAGAGTTGAATGTGGCTACTTTAAATGACTTCTGCCATTCTCATAAAATAATCAGCAGATTATCCAGTTTATAAACTTGATGACATTGCTATGTAAGATACTGGAAAACAAATTCCATTATATAATATTTACAGAGATAAGTTTTTGAAATTGATAAGCCACTTTTCCAGGATTTTTTATGCTAAATACAGTTGTTTGGATAAGGACATTCTTGTAGATACCTGGCTTCGTAACTAAAACAAGCAATTTATCATAACATACCCACAGTTAATTTTTTTTCTTCACTTTTGCCCTACAATGGGTGCTCTTAAATTCCTTTGTAATACCTTTAAAGGCACAGAAGTAAGAACTGGAGAGAAAAATAAGCCTGAGAAGTCTTTGGGCTCCAAAAATCTTTTCTCTTGGTAACCATATCAGCTCATGACTCAATAAAATGATATAAAGACTTCATATTTGGGGGTTAAAAAAAACCTTGAATATGTTAGTTTTTATGACAAAGACAATCAGATACCACAATTACTAAATCAGGATATTAACCTAAAACTATCATCTCAGGATAATAACAATTATTTATTTTCCTGTTGAAACTTTAGATTCTTTGTCGTTGTCATTGTTCCTTAAGGAAAACCTATCTGTCCTTGTGCCCCAGTAGCACTCCACATCTTTGGTAGATGTGAGTTTACATTTTTTATCATTACTCTTCTGCTTGTAGTGCTGCTTGTAGTGCTTTTCTGGTGGTAACAAATTCTTTCACATATTATTTTAACCTTATTAAAGTGTTAATTTTGCCTTTTGAAGATTATTTTCACTGGATATGTAATTCTGAAATGACTTATTATTTCTTCTGTATACATTAAATAATTTTTAGATTTTCATTTAGCTTACATTTGTTCTGATGAGAAGTCAGAAGTGTTTTTTTTTTTTAATCATTATTCCCTTTTCTATTACGTGCCTTTTCTCCTCCCTACAATTAAGAATTTTAAATTGTATTACCTTGTAGATATTCCACATCTCTCCACTGTCTTCCATCTTTTCCTCTAAATCCTTGGACATGTTTTAATACCAGTTTAATAATGCTTGTTTTTATTCTTAACAACATCCTGGCTATCTTAGGTCTGTTTCTATTGCTTGTTTATCTCCTAATTTTCTTGTAGTTTTCTGCTATTTTTGCATATTTAATAATTATTTTTATTTTATATTTGACATTTTTCATACTATATTAGTTAGATTCTAGACTTAAAAGTGTGCTGAATTTTATTTTGAGCAGACAGTTAATTTACTGGCACATTAGTTTGATCCAGTTGGTGCTTAGTTTTAAGTTTTTGAGGCTGATTTTAGAGTATTTCTTCTGATAGGAGTAGATTAGTCCTACTTTGGAAGCCGACTTTCTTGAGTTCTTAAACATTGGGAGATGCTCAGTGAGTCTTTTCACTTTGGCTAGTTGAAACTCTAATGCCTCTCAACATTGTTGAACCAGTGAAATCTTCATTCCGCTCACTGCCCCTCAGAAACTGTTCTCTGCGTGGCCTTGTGAAATCTTACTCTGTGCATGCATAGTATGTCGTTCACTAAAAAAATTCAAGAAGACTGATTTGTAGATTTTTAGATCTCTTTCTCAGTTCGACTGTTTCTTCTCTGGATTCTTCTTCATAAATTCCAGCCACCTCAGCTGCATCCTACAATCTGTTTCTCCATTCAGAAAAATTGCTGCTATCTATTTGGGTTCTTCTTTCCTTTTCTGCAGTTTTGGAAGTAGCCCTAGATAAAAGGCCAGCTTTAAATGTGGAGTTCACTTCAAGGATCACGACTCTGTGCTGTGTGTTGCACAATGCTTTAAAACTGGCACATCGTACATTTTGTCTAGTTTTATGGTTGTTTACAGCAGAAGAATCAGTCTGAAATGCATTATTTTATTATGGCCAGAATCAGAAGTCAAGCACTCTGTTTTTTAGAAAGGCACATATTGCGTATCTGCTATCTTCCGTGTACCATACCAGGTGTGTTCAAATACATAGTCAAGTCAGCTTTTACTATTTGTTGTTCTCCATGAAGGGCTTACATTTTATATTTCTTTTTTTCGGAGAGAGGGCTTAGGCAGATTTTTATTCAATATCTATGCATTTGCTTATGCTGACTATTTCTGGTGTATTTTTACATACTTCATAAATACTGTTTGTCTTGCAAGATTTATGGCACTTCTTTTTTGCATGTCTTTCTAATTCGTCTCCCAAATCAACCTTTCCAACTTCATTTGTTCATAAGATACTTTTAAATTCACCTCTGTTACAGCATTTACCCTGTTGAATTGTAGCTATCTCTGTATGTATTATAAAAACCTAGCAAAATTTTAGGCTGCAACTGCCACTTTCTCATCTTTGTGACTCAGCTTGTCACAGTTACAAGTGCACATATCAGGCCATTTCTAAGGGTTCATTGTACTGAATACATGCTACCTAATTTAACTCACATAATAATCTTGTGAGGTATATAGTATAATTATCATTATGTTTAATAAATGAATTGGGTCTCGGATAAGTTAATTATTTATTCTAATTTACTAGTGTCAGTGATAGAACTGAATTCTGAAGTCAAGCTCCGTATTTCCAACTCCAAATCTAGTAATCATCACTATACCACATTTATCATGCATTGCCTTCACTTTTGTTAGCCTGACAAATAGGAAAATAATGCAGTAATCCTTAAATATCAGTACGATCTCATACAATTTCATATAACTCATATAATTTTAATCACAATTGAAAAGGTCTATACAGCTTAGTCTAACTCCCCATTCAATGGCCATATTTTCTGTACAGTATTCCTAACCATAAGACTCTGTTTTGACCCTTCTGTTTGTGTTCCCCATCCCTTGAGGCAATCCATGTATGATAGTAATTATTAATTCCTTATAGTAGTGTCTTATATTAATATAGTTTCTTATATTAATTCCTTATAGTAGTTTCTTCTTATAGAAGAAAATAGTAGTTTACATATGCCATCCTAAAACTTGTATCCACCATTTCTTTCTCCATCCTTAATGGCTGTATAAAATTTGTCTCCTTGGTTGTTCATTGGCAAGCCTTCAAATATTTGAAAACAACTCTAATGTTGCCTTAAGTCCTCTTTCTTTCAAGCTAAGCGCCTTTAGTTGCTTTTCTTTGCTCTGCTTCTTAGACTGGTTTCTACTCTTTATATCAAATATTTTCTGTTTGTGGCCCAGATTTTAAGAAATCTAAAACTATAAAACATACTGTCCTGTACAAACACAGTAATCTGGGGGATTATTATTATCTTAGGTGTTATTACAAAGCTCTTTCTTTCCCTTTCCAAGATGAACAACATAACAACATGAATAAAGAAAATGTTCCCTCTAGTAACTAGAAGAGTTAGAGTAACTGATTTACAGATGAAAACCTAGGGCCAGAGCCTTCCTGTAGGATATTAGACTTCCTTTTCAAGAGGTGGCCCCGTATATAGTATTTTTAAATTATCTGCCCTCTTCCTTCAGTTCTGTCACTGTTATGCTCTTTGAAAAGAGATAGTGAAGGAGTTATCTTTAGAAATATGCCCTATATTTTTTCTGATCACTGGAATACAGAAGTGAATATGGATTTTATGATTCTGTAGAGTTAGGGAGTACATATTTTCAGTAATTAATTCTACAATCTTAAAAATAGCTCTCACCGTAAATCAACAGCTGAATGGTGGGAGTTGGACGTAATGGAGAAAATATGGACTAAAGAGATTATGAATCGGCATTGTAGAGAATCCATATTTTAATTGGGTGAATTAAGTAAACTCTTGGATGGATTAAAAGGTTAGGCTCTGGTTGGATGTGGTTTTCCCTTAAGTTCCGGAAATATGTCAACTCCCAATTTACAACAAAGGCGCAAATTCACAAAAAGAGAAAGGCACCCCCTTCCCTACCTAGTAGAAGAAACTAATATTGCCATCAGACCATCCATATGCCATTATTTTGTTATATTACTCAGGCCATAATAGGCAGTTAACTTTCAATAATATGTCACCTGATCTTTTGGTGTTTATATTCGAAAACTGTAATCTTTCTCTGATAAAGAGAATGAGCCCATGAGCCAATATCCCTGACAAATGTGCAAAGGCAGGGGCAGTGCCCAGTTCTCCCTAAGAAGTCTATCTCTGCCACTACTTTCTCAGGGCCCTGGGGGGTACCTATCTCATGCAGGCACACGCTTGCACTCACATGTGTGCGTGTTTACCCTCTGGATTAGCCCAATTCTCCATTCACCTTGAGTTTTGCCTTGTATTTTGGGGGTTCAGATTAGAAAACTGATCTAATTCATCCTCATTTCTGGCATCCCTAAGCTTATATGGGATCAATGACCCCATGATCCTTTAGATTTATTATTAATATCTGAGTACTTACCTTCAAGGGTTAATTAACCTAGGTGAAATCTTAAAATCTTCAGCTGAAGATATACTACATGACAGGCATACAATTTGGGAACTTCTTTGTTATGAACCTATACAAGGTAAATTGGCAGTGGTCACATATTAAAGTGGCTGCTTGGGCGAACCTTAATGGCAAAGCTGCCATCTCAGGACTTATTAAGATCCAGTGGTTGCTTAAAGAAAAATAGCTTGTTTGCTATAATTTGTTAAGGAAATCACCAATACAATATGCCATTAGAATGCACATATTTCTTAGAAGATACCTGTGGTAAAGCTTTTCCTGTCATCCTCAACTGGAGAACGTACTGAAATTAGCACGCATCATGAAAGTTCAGATGCAGCTGAAAATTCAGAGAAAATTGTTTTATCTTGAGAGCTGTTTTCACTTTCCATTGCCACATTTAAAAGTTAAGGTTTATAGAGAAATATTCTCAAGTGATTATGGAACAAGTGCAGGAAAATAGAAGAATAAAAATATGTATTTCAAGGCATCAATTCTAATTCCACTTCTAAAAATAGTCAGTGTGCAAAGCTGCGGTTGCTGGGATTGCTTCAATGAAGCTTCACCATCACTATCAACTACATTTTCAGGATCCACAATCTTCATAGATACACTTTATTTTTTAACATTATAGAGGAAGAAAGTGTAGTAATTTGATGGGAACTTTCCAACGATACAGGAAGGTAGACAAATTAGCATCTGCCCGTGCTATGATGATCACAGGAACAATCTTCCAGCTGACAATGCCAAGAAATTACTGTCCTTGAATAACGTCAAGCTTTAAAATTTTTATTACTGAAATTTCAGTAACAAATATTGCAATCAAAAATGAATTTCATAAAACTTTGGATTCGTTCTATGATAGTAATATTCAGCTTCAGGTGAATAATAACATTGATACTCAGCCTTTCAGTGTTCAGCCAAATATTTATTTGGTGCATCTCTACTTTATATATATTTGCAGATTTAAAAATATTTTTTCTGCTGTGTGTCATCATAACTGATACACATACACATACATACACACAAAATCTTATGGAAGGCAAATGCAAACATATACGCAAACAACATATTATAGGAAAATGTGAAAAAAGAGAACATTCAAAGCAGAAATCATTACATAAGATGACAAAATTCAAACTAAACATATTTCCACTGTTATATGTAATGAAATAAAATTAATACTTAAAGCAAAAGACTTATATTGGACAAGAAAAAATGTGTTGATAATTCTGTTAGCTCCACCCAAATCCTTTCTCCAACTTTCAGTACTTTGTTCTGTGCTCTAGGAGGTGAACACCTAAGACTTTATCATTCAGGTTCCTCTGCCAGCTAGCTCCTAGTTGAACTGGATTAATGTAAGACACTAGCAGTGGCTCAGATGGCAGAAGGAGAGAGAGAGAAATCCTGATATCTATTCCCTACTTTCTTCCTAATTCTGCATGAATATAGTTTCTACCAGATAACTCTTCTCCACAGCACCAGGTCTTCCTGGGCTTCAGTAATGCAAATTATACACCTTGTCCCTTCAGGTCTAGGGATAGTAACAGCATTTCATTGTTTCTGGTGTCTGAGTATTATGCATCCTTTGATGGGTTTTTAAATCCTGCTCTAACTGAGGTAAGTAGTGCATTTACTGAAGTCTCTATTGTGGACCATTGAAGCAGATTTCTTTTTCTTTTCTTTCTTTCTTTTTTAATAGTAGTGATGGGGTCTCCCTATGTTGCTCAGGATGGTCTCGAACTCCTAGGCTCAAGCAATCTCCTGCCTTGGCCTCCCAAGATGCTGGGATTAGAGTTGTGAGCCACCATACCCAGCCTGAAGCAGATTTCTGTTTTATACAAGGGTCCCAATTAATGTAGAAGCTATTACGAAGTGGGTTATGTAAGAATATCTCTTTCTTAGGGAATAACAGGTAGCTATACCTTGTACTGCCTACCACGCAGAAAGAGCAGAGAGACTGAGAGGCTTCTCTGGATTTTGGAAGTAACATTACTACATTTGTGTGTATTCAAACCTATTTACACACTAACTCACAAGTCTGCTCATTTAGAACAAAGAGCTCTTTGCAGCAGGTCCAGTCTGTGCTGTAGGCTCCTCTGCTGTGTGGGTATTTGACTCAGTAGATCTAAGTATCAGGCTTAAAGTAATGCTGTTTGAAGCTTCTAACTAACCCCTAGAAGACAATCACAGTTCACCTAACTAATGATTTTGGAACAAAACTATGTCCCCTTCTGCCAAAAATTTTTATCTATTTAAGAAGTCTGACTTGTCACCATGTAACTATGTGATTTGAAGTGTTCACCACCAACTGGGTGCTATCCAAGTTATCAAATCTTAAAATTGTCCTTGAAAATTAGCAAGTTATTATAAAATGAAATCGATATGGGTGACATTGAGGCTGAACGGGAAGGGGAGTCACAAGTATATTGAATGAGCAGGTGGTTCAGACCTTTATTAGCTATTCCTGCCTAGTTATCAAATTTTCCTCAATTCTTGTTCATATTCAACAGGGGAATCCCCTAAAGAGAAGGTGCTCAACAATCAGGTAGATTTGGTGTCTGATCTTTCCTGTGGATGTCTATCAAGCTTTCTCCCAGTGATACCAGTGCTTACTTAGTGGAACCATGCAAAAAGTAATCGTAGTTGCATGGATGGTAAATATGCATGAACTCAATACAGTGAACTACCCTTTAGCAACCCTGATCTGTCTGCTATCACTGAGTGTCCAACTTGTCAAAACCAAGGGCCAATGTGTTCCTGATATGGCACCATTTCATAGGGACACCAACCAGTCACCTGGTGCCAGGGTGATTACATTGAATCCTTTACATTGTGGAATAAGCAATCATTTGTCCACATAAAACCAAATACACATTCTAGAAATGGGTTTCTTTTCTCTGCCCTCAATGCTTCTACCAGTGTCACCATATGTCACCTTATAGAATGCCTTTATTCATTGCCATAACATCCCATACTATGTTGCCTTTGACAAGGAAACTCATTTTATAGCAAAACAATTGTCACAAAAGATCCATGCCCATGAAATTCATGTTTCCCCACATGTCCCATCACCAGTAAGCAGCTGGCTTGGTAGAATGATGGAATGGCTTCCTACAGGCTTAGTTTCAATGCCAGCTGTGACACAATATTGTTTGAAATTGTGGTGCTGGCCTAACAGATTAAACTGTTAGCCAATACATAAGCCGTATTTCCAAAAGCCAGAATATGTAGGATCAGGAACTAAGAAGTAGAATTATTTTACCTAAATTCTATTTACAGAATTTTGTTTGCCTTCCTGGAAACTTGTATTTGGTAGTTTTGGAGGTTCTCTTTTCCAAGGAAGGAACATTTCTTTCAAGAAATATAGTTGTTTCCATTAAATTTGGACCTGAAATTGCACCCTTGCTATTTTTAACTCCTAATGCCATTGACCTAACTGGCAATAAAGAGTTTAACAATACTGAATGGATTGATTAATTCTGATTGACAGAGGAAAATTAGGCAAGCGGGCCTGGTTGGAATCCAGGAGATCTGCTGTGGAGCCTTTTAGCACTTCTATGTCCCATAAAGAGCTACCAAATAAAGACAGGATCACTGGGGACTTTGATCCTATGAAAT
Source organism: Papio anubis (assembly GCF_008728515.1). Taxonomy (NCBI): domain Eukaryota; kingdom Metazoa; phylum Chordata; class Mammalia; order Primates; family Cercopithecidae; genus Papio; species Papio anubis. The sequence goes on from NC_044982.1 coordinate 140,095,233, forward strand.
GAGGATTTGGGTCATCCCATGAGACAATAATTCCTGTAGTACGGAAGTAGTAAAGTGTTGCTTGAAAATGGAATGGATGATATAAAAAGGAAATTATGATGATAAAATTTAGCCTCATGACCAAAAGTGAAAACAGCAGTAGCTAATTTACATATTTATGTTAACTGAATATTTCTTTCCCCTCACTCTCCTTGCTATCTCATATAAAGAGTACTCATAGTGGGTAACATTAACATTTAGAATCCAGTTGGGAATAAGACTGAATTGCTGACATCCTGCCACAATTTAAATTATGCTAGGACTGTGGTCTCCCTATACTGGAGATCCAATTTTCTTAATCTAAGCAAGAGGCAAGAGTGAATGCCAAGTTGGAGTAATGTTCTGGTAAGTTTCTGTTGACTTCATGGATTTATTTTCTTCCCTTGTCTAACTTGCTCTGTGCTCATGGATGCAGAGCCATGCAGTCAATATCATCCAGATTCCTTTGTAGCCTGAATTTCAGCAGAAGGCACTCAGTGGGAGGCTCCTGTAGGGTTCAAGTTAGGTGGAGAGGAGAATGGGTTATTTCTTCCCCGATTACCTCTGCTTTGGTTCTGTGCTTCTGCCAGGGGTTGCATCTCTCCATAACTGGAACTCCTGCTATGTGACCGTTCCTTGCAGCTCCAGAGCTCACTTAGCTCTGGTAATGCTATCTTTTCTCTTGTCCTTTTATGGCTTCCTGTGGTTGGAGTCTTTGTTCCTCTTCCTCTCTCTCTCTCTCGCTCTCTCTCTCTCTCATTTCTTTAACCCTAGCTACATCTCTGTAAACAGACTCTTTATTAAGTTCTTGACAGTAGAAACTCTGAGAGGAATCATGATTCCTTCCAGGATTACATTCAGTAACAAAGCCAATGATTTGTTGCATATGAGCAGCAACTCTAATAAAAATTAACTGAAAAGCTTGAAAGTGAAGCTTTGGGCAAAAGAATTACAGGCAAATGGAAATTAAAAAAAAAAAAAGCAAAGATCACGATATTTAGAACAAATAGATTTTATTTGTGGTTGGTAAAAAATATGAAGTAGGACAAAGACAGGCACTTTGTATCAATAAAAAAGTCAATATAAATAAGTAACTGTCATAAATATTTATTTATTAAATATGTGTGCAAAATTCAGAAAGCAAAAACTTCAGAAGCATTTTTTAGAAGACAATTTATAATGCTATTTTTTCAGCTGATGGAGGATCAAATATAAAAACGTAAGTGAGATTTAGAAGGACATAAGCAACTAATGGAGGAGAAGTAATATGTGCATATTTATTCAAATATTCATGGAATAATAGCCAAAGTGGGCAAAGTATTGGGCCTCAATGAAAACCTTAGCATATTCCAAAAAGTAAAAATAGTGTATAATTTAGTCCATGATGACAGTGTAATAAAACTGGAAATTATTTCTGGGAAGTGATATTGCCTGCAATTGTTAATTTCTACATTTTTAAAAATAATTATTCTATTATTTTGTTCAATAAACATTGTACTTTTTATAATTAAAATATAAAAATACCCAAATATATACAAAAAGTTCCTAACACATAATTTTAAAAATACCATATAAATATCAAACTTAGAAGAAGCATAAACAATTGTAGCTGTGCTAATAGCCCTCAGTGAATTCAGAATTTTATAATTAGATCTTAAAAGGAGGGTAAGAAGTACATGTATAGTAACTGGACAGTACACAGCCGCAAGTTGGGTGTAGCCCTATAAATTGTCTATTTTAAAGTATACATCTATAGTAATTTGCTATTCAGAAATGTTGAATCATTTAAAAATAATTTTATTATTACAGAAACAGTATATGTGAATCAGAGAACAGTTTTTAAATGCAGAGGAGCAAAATGTGTTGAAATGGCCCTATAAACAAGAAAACACTATTGTTAGTACCTTTGCCTCTAGCCTTACATATTATTTTTCATCAAATATACACTTTGTAACCTCTTTTTCAGTCAATTATTTTCACATTTATATTTTCAGGCATTTTCATTATATATAATATCCATGCTGTATTTAGATGTCTTTAATTAAACATTTTTCTTTAGAGCCGATTTCTTTAAACCAGTCTCAGTGCAGTACCACACATTATATCTAATGTCTGCCCCGTAATTTTTTTAAAATCTAGAAGTACCCCCCTTTTTAAATGAGACTGACTTGTTGGAGGAATGAGGCCAATTGACCTACAAAATGGCTTACCTTAGGGCTTTGCTTGATTGCTTTCTGTGGAATCACTTACCTTGCATCTCTGTGTCTAAATTTACACCTAATGCCTTAATGGCTGCCAGTTAAACATGCTTGACTAGAATAAATCACAGATGAAATTTTGTACCTCATGTTGTGCTACATCAGAAAATTCGTAATGTCAGGTTGACCCACAGTTGAGACAGTAAGAGTAATCATTGATTTGTGTGATATCTGATACCTGATACTGATATCATCCTTCAGTTAGATTGTCCCTTTTGCAAGTATGGGATGCTCTGAATGTCTGCTTCCTCATAAGCCTTCACTTAATGAATTTTAGCAGCAATGTTTCTCTTGAGCTTCCACTGAAATATAGTATAATCAAATTGTGCAAATCGTAATTGTATAGCTTAAGGAATTAGTTCTGAGTGAACACACCCATGAAACTACCAACCTAGGTCAAGAAACACGCAAAGGATGTAGGAGGCTCCTCATGCCCCAACCATATTACTTCCCTCTCCCTTCTCCCAAAATGTAATCACTGTCCTGATGTCAAATGGCAAAGAATAATTTACCCCCTATAAATAGACTTATACAGAATGTGTTTGTATTTGTTCCTCTTGTTCAAAATTATGATCAAGATTCACAGATGTTATTGTGTGTATCTTTATCATATATATTTTGATAGATGTATAGTAGTGCAATCTATTCATAAACCACTATTTATTCTTTCCTGTCTTGCTAGACATTGCTTTCCATCTGTGGCTACATAATCCATTTGTGAACATTGTTATAAGTTTCTATTACTACATATGTGCATACATTTCTGTTGAATGTATACCCAGAAAGGAAATTCTTGGATCACACAGGACGTATGTGTTCAAATGTTGTAGATAATATGAAACCTGTTTCCAAAGTGGTTGTTCCAAATTCATCCTGATAGCACTGTAAGAGATTTCCAGTTGCTTCAAAACCACATCAACACTTTAAATTGTTTTCTATCTTTTAACTTTTCTGATGAATGTATAGTATTTCTCCCGATGGACTTTATTATTTAAGGACAAGCGAGGTTGAACGTCGTTTCAAACGTTTATTAGATATTTGTATAATCTCTTTTGTAAACTGCTTTTTCTTTTTTTTTTCTTTTTTTAAAATTATACTTTAAGTTCTAGGGTACATGTGCACAACGTGCAGGTTTGTTACATATGTATACATGTGCCATGTTGGTGTGCTGCACCCATTAACTCGTCATTTACATTAGGTATATCTCCTAATGTTATCCCTCCCCCTCCCCCCACCTCACGATAGGCCCCGGTGTGTGATGTTCTCCACCCTGTGTCCAAGTGTTCTCATTGTTCAATTCCCACCAATGAGTAAGAACATGCGGCATTTGGGTGTTTTTTGTTCTTTTTCAAAATACTTGCCCACTTTCCTATTGGGTTGCCTCTCTTTATATTGTTGGAATTTTTATATATTCTTCTTATAAGCCGTTTGTCAGTTATATAAATCGCAAATAATCTAGTTTTACTTGCTTTTGCTCTCTTACTGGTGCCTTTTTAGAGAAGAAAACACTTAATTTTAATAAGTTCAAATCGTTAATGTTTTTCATATCCTACTTAAGAAATCTTTGCCTTCCAAGGCCCTGAAGATATTCTTTATTATCTTATAAAATTATTGCTTTACCATTCCCATTTAGATCTACATGAATGAAATGGTTTTGTGAATGAAGCAAGGTAAAAATCTAGATTTCTTTTTCCATACTGATACAGAATTCTATACTGTTATATTGGTCTATCTATGCTTGTGATATTTACCTTTCTTCATTACTATGGTTTATGTTATAGCCTTGATATCTGGGACTGTAAGTACTTTGTTCTTTTTTGAGATGTTAGCTGTTCTTAGCCTTTTGCATTGTCATCTAAATTCTAGAATCTACATGTCAATTTTTGAAGATAAAGAAGCCTCTTGGAACTATGATTGATATTGTAATCAACAGATGAATTTAGGAAAATGGACATCTTTATAAATTTAAGTTTTCAATTTATGAACACATTCTATCTCTTCATTTATTTAGGTTTCATTCAATATTACCCAATAAAGTTATATAGTTCTGTAGAGATTTTGCATATGTTTGATTAAACTTATCTAAAGTATTTGATGTTTTGATGCTATTCAAAGGGGTATCATTTTTTATATTTTAATCCTCTATTTATTGTATAAAGAAATACACTTTAAAAAACATATCAGAAACGACACAAAACTGTGATATTAATTCTAATAATTAAATAGAAAATTATCTTGGACATTTCATAAACACAAATGTATAGTGTGAACACGGGAGTAGCATTTTACCTTGCTGGTCTTTAGTCTTTACTCCTTGCCCTCTTGCACTGACTATGAATGGATTAGAATAAAGTAGGGTGGAGTGATGAGAATAAGTAATCTAGCCTCATATTTTTATCTCGCAGACAAAATGTTTAACATTTCACATTAAGAAGGATTTTGCTGCAGATTTTTTCTGTTTTTTGAAGATTATGTTTATCAAATTCTGAGGTTTTCAATTCTAAAAATTGTTATTATCAGAGATTTTATACAATCATCTGATTTTTCTTTTTATTCAGGAGTAAATTGCACTAATAGACTTTTAAGTGTTTTTGGCAAATTTGAGCAGAAGGAGGAAAACCTTTCAAAAACAGAGAAGTCGCAAGAAAAGTACAAGAAACCACAAAATATTTTTACTGAGATTTTCAGATTCACCATTTGTTTATCTTTTGCTCCATTTATTTATGATTTTTTCCTCCTCTCTCATTCTTCTCTTTTTTTGAATTATTTAAAACTAATATGTCAAATTTGCCCTTCTACCCTGTTAGGGTTTGGCTGTGTCCCCACCCAAATCTCATTTTGAATTCCCACATGTGTGGGAGGGACCCAGTAGGAGGTAATTGAATCATGGGGGCACGTCTTTCTCATGCTGTTCTCATGATAGCAAATAAGTCTCAAAAGATCTGATGATTTTATACAGGGGAATTTCCCTGCACAAGCTCTCTTCTCTTGTCTGCCACCATGCGAGGCATGGCTTTCACCTTTTGCCATGATTGTGAGGCTTCCCTAGTCATGTGGAACTGTGAGTCTATTAAACCTCTTTTCTTTTGTAAATTGCCCAGTCTTGGGTATATCTTTATCAGCAGCATGAAGACGGACTAATACACACCCCCAAATGAAACAATTTGATTTTCTTAAAAAAGGACATGTTCCTATAACCAAAGTATAATTATCAAAATCAAAAGTTTACTCATTGATTTTTTTCCATTTCTTTTTTTTATTATTATTATAATACTTGCTAAGTTCCTGAATTACATGTGCATAACGTGCAGGTTTGTTACATATGTATACTTGTGCCGTATTGCTGTGCTGCACCCATCAACTCGTCAGCACCCATCCGACAACAGGCTGCATCAAGTATTATAACTCCCAATGCAATCCTCCCCTCCCCGCTCCCCATGATAGGCCCTGGTGTGTGATGTTCCCCTTCCGAGGAGTCAGGTGATCTCATTGTTCAGTTCCCACCTATGGTGAGAACATGCGATTGTTTGGTTTTCTGTTCTTGTGACAGTTTGCTAAGAATGATGGTTTAGCTGCATCCATGTCCTACAAGGACACAAACTCATCCTTTTTATGGCTGCATGGTATTCCATGGTGTAGATGTGCCACATTTTCTTAATCCAGTCTGTCACTTTGATGGACATTTGGGTTGATTCAGTCTTTGCTATTGTGAATAGTGCATAGCCAGCATACCGTATTGCATGTGTCTTTATAGCATGATTTATACTCCTTTGGGTATATACCCAGAAGTAATGGGATGGCTGGGTCATATGGTGCATCTAGTTCTAGATCCTTGAGGAATCGCCATACTGTTTTCCATAATGGTTGAACTAGTTTACAATCCCACCAACAATTGTAAAGAAGTGTTCCTGTTCTCCACATCCTCTCCAGCACCTGTTGTTTCCTGACAATGATCGCCATTCTAACTGGTGTGAGATGGTATCTCATTAATGGTTTTGATTTGCATTTCTCTGATGGCCAGTGATGATGAGGCAATTTTTCATGTGTCTGTTGGCTGTATGAATGTCTTCTTTTTGAAATGTCTGTTCATCCTTTGCCCACTTTTTGATGGGGTTGTTGTTTTTTTCTTATAAATTTGTTTGGAGTTCTTTGTAGGTTCTGGATGATGGCCTTTGTCAGAAGGTAGATTGCAAAGAATTTTCTCTCCATTCTGTAGGTTGCCTGTTCACTCTGATGGTAGTTTCTTTTGCTGTGCAGAAGCTCTTTGGTTAATGAGATCCCATTTGTGAATTTTGGCTTTTGCTGCCATTGCTTTTGGTGTTTTAGACATGAAGTCTTTGCCATGCCTATGTCCTGAATGGTACTACCCTGGGATGGGTTTTCCTCTAGGGTTTTTGGTATTAGGTCTAACATTTAAGTCTCTATTCCATCTTGAATTAATTTTCGTATAAGGAGTAAGGAAAGGATCCAGTTTCAGCTTTCTGCCTTGGCTAGCCAATTTTCCAACATTTATTAAATAGGGAATCCCTTTCCCCATTACTTGTTTTCTCAGGTTTGTCAAGATCGGCTGGCTGTAGATGTGTGTAGTATTATTTCTGGGACTCGGTTCTGTTCATTGGTCTACTGCTCTCTGTTTTGGTACCAGTACCATGCTGTTTTGGAGACTGTAGCCTTGGTATAGTTTGAAGTCAGGTAGTATGATGCCTCCAGCTTTGTTCTTTGACTTAGGATTGTCTTGGAGATGCGAGATAACTTTTTGGTTCCATATGAACTAAAGTAGTTTTTTCCAATTCTGTGAAGAAATTCATTGGTAGCTTGATGGGGATGGCATTGAATCTATAAATAACCTTGGGCAGTATGGCCATTTTCACGATATTGATTCTTCCTATCCATGAGCATGGTATGTTCTTCCATTTGTTTGTGTCCTCTTTTATTTCACTGGAGCGGTGGTTTGTAGTTCTCCTTGAAGAGGTCCTTCATCCCTTGTAAGTTGGATTCCCTAGGTATTTTATTCTCTTTGAAGCAATTGGGAATGGAAGTTCATTCATGATTTGGCTCTCTGTTTGTCTGTTACTGGTGTATAAGAATGCTTGTGATTTTTGCACCTTAATTTTAACATCCTGAGACTTTGCTGAAGTTGCTTATCAGCTTAAGGAGATTTGGGCTGAGACAATGGGGTTTCTAAATACACAATCATGTCATCTGCAAACCAGGACAATTTGACTTCTTCTTTTCTAACTGAATACCCTTGATTTCTTTCTCTTGCCTGATTGCCTAGCCAGAACTTCCAACACTATGTTGAATAGGAGTGGTGAGAGAGGGCATCCTGTCTTAATGCCAGTTTTCAAAGGGAATTTTCAGTTTTCCCATTCAGTATGATATTGGCTGTGGGTTTGTCATAAATAGCTCTTATGATTTTGAGGTACGTTCCATCAATACCGAATGTATTGGCGTTTTTAGCATGAGGGCTGTTGATTTGTCAAAAGCCTTTTCTGCATCTATTGAGATAATCATGTGGTTCTTGTCTTTGGTTCTGTGTTTATGCTGAATTATGTTGATTGGTTGTGAATGTTGAACCAGCCTTGCATCCAGGGATGAAGCCCACTTGATCATGGTGGATAAGCTTTTGATGTGCTGCTGAATCCGGTTTGCCAGTATTTTATTGAGGATTTTTGCATCGATGTTCATCAGGGATATTGGTCTACAATTCTCTTTTTTGTTGTGTCTCTGCCAGGCTTTGGTATCAGGATGATGTTGGCCTCATAAAATGAGTTAGGGAGGATTCCCTCTTTTCTGTTGATTGGAATAGTTTCAGAAGGAATGGTACCATCCTCCTTGTACCTCTGGTAAGAAATTCAGCTGTGAATCCATCTGGTCCTGGACTTTTTGGTTGGTAGGCTGTGAGTATTGCCTCAATTTCAAGAGCCTGCTATTGGTCAATTCAGAGAGGGATTCAACTTCTTCCTGGTTTAGTCTTGGAAAGTGTAAATTAATCCAGGAAATTATCCATTTCTTCTAATTTTCTAGTTTATTTGCGTAGAGGTGTTTATAGTATTCTCTGATGGTAGTTTGTATTTCTGTGGGGTCGGTGAGGTGATATCCCTTTATCATTTTATCGGCGTCGATTTGATTCTTCTCTCTTTCTTCTTTATTAGTCTTGCTGGCGGTCTGTCCAATTTTGTTGATCTTTTCAAAAAACCAACTCGTGGATTCATTGATTTTTGGAGGGTTTTGTGTCTCTATCTCCTTCAGTTCTGCTCTGATCTTAGTTATTTCTTGCCTTCTGCTAGCTTTTGAATGTGTTTGCTCTTGGTTCTCTAGTTCTTTAATTGTGATATTAGAGTGTCAGTTTTTAGATCTTTCCTGCTTTCTCTTGTGGGCATTTAGTGCTATAGAATTTCCCTCTACACACTGCTTTAAATGTGTCCCAAGTTCTGGTATGGTGGACATCTTTGTTCTCATTGGTTTCAAAGAACATCTTTATTTCTGCCTTCATTTCGTGATATTGGTAATCATTCAGGGCAGAGGTTGTTCAGTTTCCATGTAGTTGAGCAGTTTTGATCGAGTTTCTTAGTCCCTGAGTTCTAGTTTGATTGCACTGTGGTCTGAGAGACAGTTTTTATAATTTCTGTTCATTACATTTTGCTGAGGTGCTTTACCTCCAATTATGTGGTCAATTTTGGAATAAATTTTTGATGTGGTGCTGAGAAAAGTGTATATTCTGTTGATTTGGGGTGGAAGTTCTAGATGTCTAGTAGTCTGCTTGCTGTGATGAGTTCAATTCCTGGATATCCTTGTTAACTTTCTGTCTAGATTGAGAAGTCTATCTAATGTTGACGAGGTGGAGTGTTGAAGTCTCCCATTATTGTGTGTAAGGTCTAAGTGTCTTTGTAAGTCTCTAAGGACTTGCTTTATGAATCTAGGTGCTCCTGTATTGGTGCATATATATTTAGGAGAGTTATCTCTTCCTGTTGAATTGATCCCTTTACCATTATGTAATAGCCTTCTCTGTCCCTTTTGATCTTTGATGGTTTAAAGTCTGTTTATGGGGAGACTGTGTGCCCTGCTTTTGTTCTCCATTTGTGGTAGATCTTCCTCCATCCCTTTATTTTGAGCCTCTGTATGTCTCTGCATGTGTGAGATGGGTCTCCTGAATACAACAGACTGATGGGTCTTGACTCTTTATCCAGGTTGCCAGTCTGTGTAATTGGGCATTTAGTCCATTTACATTTAAGGTTAATATTGTTATGTGTGAACTTGATCCTGACATTATGATATTAACTGTGGTTATTTTAACTCATTAGTTGATGCAGTTTCTTCCTAGCCTCGATGGTCTTTACATTTTGGCATGTTTTGCATATTAAATGGTACCGTTGTGCACCATGTTAGTGCTTCATGGGGTCTCTTAGCCAAAGGCAGGCCTAGTGGTGACAAAATCTCCCTAAGCATTTGCTTATCTGTAAAAGGATTTTTATTTCTCCTTCACTTATGAAACAGTTTGGCTGGATATATGAAATTCTGGGTTGAATTCTTTTCTTTTAAGAATGGTGAATATTCGCCCACTCTCTTCTGGCTTGTAGAATTTCTGCCAAGAGATCTGCTGTTATTAGTCTGATGGGCTTCCCTTTGTAGGTAAGCCGACTTTTCTCTCTGGCTGCCCTTGAATTTTTCCCTTTCATTTCAGCTTTGGTGAATCTGATTATGTGCCTTGGGTTGCTCTTCTCAGGGAGTATCTTTGTGGCGTTCTCTGTATTTCCTGAATTTGAGATGTTGGCCTGCCCTACTAGGTTTAGGGGAAGTTCTCCTGGATGATATCCTGAAAGGTGTTTTCAACTTGGTTCCCATTTTCCCCCCTCTTTCAGGGTACCCCAATCAGATGTAGATTTGGTCTTTTTACATAATCCATACTTCTTGCAGGCTTTGTTCATTTCTTTTCTTCTTTTCTTTTGTTTCTCTTCTCGCTTCATTTCAAGTTGTTTGATCCTCAATGGCTGATGCTCTTTCTTCCAGTTGATCAAATTCGGTTACTGAAGCTTATTGCATTTTGTCCGCGTATTTACTCATGTCATGGTTTTTTATCTCTTTCATTTCATTTATGACCTTTTTCTGCATTAAATTACTCACTAGCTATCAATTCTTCCACTTTTTTCAAGATTTTAGTTTCTTTGTGCTTTGGGTATGTAGTTCTCCTTTAGCTCTGAAATTTGATGGACTGAAACCTTCTTCTCTCATCTCGTCAAGTCATTTCTCGGTCAAGCGATCCGTTGCTGTATGAGCTGCGGCTCCTTTGCCAGGGAGATGCACTCTTATTTTTTGAATTTCGGTTTTCTGCCCTGCTTTTTCCCCATCTTTGTGGTTTTATCTGCTCTGATCTTTGATGATGGTGATGTACTGATGGGGTTTTGTAGGTGTCCTTCCTGTTTGATAGTTTTTCCTTCTAACAGTCAGGACCCTCAGCTGGAGTCTGTGGGAGGTGCTTGGTCCCTCAGACCCTGTTGCCTGGGTATCAGCAGCAGAGGCTGCAGAAGATAGAATATTGCTGAACAGCAGGGGGTGTATCTGTCTGATTCTTGCTTTGGAAGCTTCCTCTCAGGGTGTACTCCACCCTGTGAGGTGTGGGGTGTCAGACTGCCCCTAGTGGGGATGTCTCAGTTAGCAGGCTACTCAGGGGTCAGGGACCCACTTGAACAGGCAGTCTGTCCCTTCTCAGATCTCAACCTCCGTGTTGGGAAGTCAATTAACTCTCTTCAAAGCTGTCAGACAGAGTTGTTTGCGTCTGCAGAGGTTTCTGCTGCTTTTGTTGTTGTTCCCAGTTGTGCCCTGTCCCCAGAGGTGGAGTCTACAGAGACAGGCAGGTTTCCTTGAGCTGCTGTGAGCTCCGCAGTTCAAAACTTCTCAGCGGCTTTGTTTACCTACTTAAGCCTCTTGGCAATGGTGGGCGCCCCTCCCAGCCGCTGCTGCCTTGCGGTTAGATCGCCAGACTGCTGTGCTGGCAATGGGGGAGGCTCAAGTAGTGGGACCCTCGGCCAGGTGTGGGATACCAATCTCCTGGGTGTGCCCGTTTGCTTAAAGCACAGTATTGGGGTGGGGATTGCGATTTTCAGGTGTCGTGTGTCTCCAGTTCCCTGGCTAGGAAAAGTTCCCTTCCCCTTGCACTTCAGGTGAGGCGATGCCTGCGCCCTGCTGGCTCTCGCTGGTTGGGCTGCAGCAGCTGACCAGCACCCGATTGTCCGGCACTCCCTGGTGAGATGAACCCAGTACCTCAGTTGAAAATGCAGAAATCACCAGTCTTCTGTGTAAGCCGTGCTGGGGAGTTGGAGACTGGAGCTGTTCCTATTGACCATCTTGCTCCATGACTTTTCCTACTCATTGATTTTTTAATGTTAAAACATCCTTGTATTTCTGGAATTAAAGGAAGTTTGTTAGTCTACATTAAACTTTTAAAATACGGTACTGAATTTGTTCAAAAAAATTTGCATAAGATTTTTACGTCAATTTGTATATGAAGCCTGGATTGTGCTTTTCTTTCATGTAGTGCCCTGTAAGATTTCCTATCAAGATAATGTGGCCATCATAAAATGTGTTGGAAAGGGTTTCCGCAATTACAGAATAAGTGTTATAGAACTCCAAATGTTATAAAAGAATTACTATTCCATTATTAAATCTTTAGAAGAATTTGCAGGCAAATCCTGGCATGGACTATTCCAAAACTGAATATGTTAGATACTTAATTTCATTAATATAAATCAGATTACTCATATTTTCCAATGTCTGCTTTAGTAAGTAGTATTTTTCTTAGAATTTGTCCATTTTTTTCTAAATTTTCAAATTGTTGCCAAAATTTGTTCATAATATCCTCAAATAAATTTTTAAAAGTCATATGTATTGATGCATAATTTACATTCATTAGAATTTACTCTTCTTAAACATGCAGTTTGATGATTATTGATAAATTATATTCATTAGGATTTACCCTTCTTAGATATACAGTTTGATGGTGATTGATTAATGTATATAATCATATAACTACCACCGCAATCAAGATACAGAATACTCCCATCACCCCCATAAATTCCCTCAATTTCCTTTGTACTAAGTCTCCAACCCCTACTTATATACCCTGGCAACCACTGATCGGATTTGTCTCTATAGTTTTGCCTTTCCCAGAATATCATATAAATGGAATGAAACAGTGTGTTGCCTTTCATGTCTTTTGCAAAATTATGTTCTTTCATGGATTTTAAGTTTATTTTTTTAAAATTGCTGATATTAACCTACTATCTGTATATAGAAAACTTTATTTATCACTAGCTGATTAATGTACCTTTTAGTTATTTCCAGGTGTAAGGTATTCTGAATAATGATGCTATAAATATTTGCGTATAGGGATTTACATGAAATTCCCCTGCTCCCTTTTTTGGGGGTAAATTCTTAAGAGAGGAATTTCTAGGTTGTATGTAAGAGAATATTTAAAATGATAAGAAACTGCCAAACTGTTTTCCAAAGTTACTGTATCATTTTGCATCCCCACTAGCAAACTATGAGAGTTTTGTGGTCCACATCCTCACTATCACTTGTCAGTGTCTATAGACACTTCCAGTTATCTATAACTTTTACATTTTAGCTAATTTAGTTATATGTGTAGGGGAATCTCATTGCAGATTTAATTTACATTTTTCTAGTGAATGATAATGTTGATCATTTCATATGCTTACTGACCATTTGTATCTCTTCTTTGGTGAAGTGTTTACTCAAATCTTTTCCCACTTTAAAATTTTAAAAATTTAAAAGTATTTTATATTCTGCTAATATTTTACAACTGAAGTTCACAAAGCACTGAAAAGGTTAATTCAGACACACTGGCAGCAACTGCAGTATCTGATAATCTGTATATATTACTTACCAATAATTAGTACAGAGTTGTGATTACTGATTAAGAAGCCTGAGAAAGAACTAGGACAAAGCATTTCTGAGCCTTTAGAGAACTTATTTTCTTGGACTGGATTTGCCAAAACAAAATTGATCTTTGGCTGTATGTTTTTGGTCGTATGTCAAATAATAATATCCTTAGGAGATAATTCCAAATATCCAGAAAAATGCTTATCTCAAAGTCTACTTCTGAACCTTTAAACTTGACCCAACCACCCACATATCTTTTCCAGGCAATTACTTTGGCTTTCTCTAATTCATTCTCTAGTCAGGATCTTAACCTTTTTTTTTTCCCCAGCTTTCTTGAACTAACGGTATCTGTGAAACATATTCTTGGAAAGCAAAGCAAACGAAGAAACACACAATTAACCAAAAGTTAACAATTTGAGGAACAATATCATGGCAAATGTTAGAATACCATACCAGTAGTATGCTTCTGTTCTTTGCTTGCAGATCTAATAAAATCATAACATATGACTCTCAGAAACAGCAAGGTAAAGATGACTTCTTAAAGATGTCCTAGACTTAATAGCGATCAGGTTCTAGGTAGGAGACTGGGTCCAATTGCTTTTTAACTTGTAATCCAATAAGATTTTATCTTTATCAGAAGGAATGATATTTTTTAAATGGTAGTTAAAAGTAGGTAAGAAATGAGCGATTATTAAACAACAGTGCACTCTATAGTATGTGATAAACATCTCTGTTTTGACTTAACAGTCTGAATTAAAATACTACTATTTCATTAATCAATATGATATTTAAATCACCAAATTACAGATGATCACTGTGTGTTAAAATTTTCTCTGATGGCACTTCACTATGCAGAACGTGGTAATTACTTTGAGAAATCAGCTATTCCAAGGTAACTGGGCAGTTACAATATTTTATCAGGTAAATTACCCGTTACCATCAACATTCATCACAGACTCATTTGGATTTTATTACAGATTGACATTTACTTATTTGCCCAATTTTTAAAATTACAACTGTTGCACGATTGCCCCAGGGTGCAACTGTAGAAAATTAGCACACTAATTACATTAATTATCATAAATAAAAGGTTATTAAACAGTAGCGTGTAATAACATAGCATTTTTAAAAAGCAACTTAGGGCATCCCTATAATACCTTAAAATTAGGTGTTGCATTGAAATTTTCAAGATTGCTTTACTCTATAGTTTTAATCTTTAGCACCTCAGCCATAGGAATGTCATTATTAATGCCATTTCAGAAATGAAGAAGCCGCAGCCAAAACAGCTGTATGATTGCCCTAAGATCATATACAGCTAGAACATTTTAAGGTCAAGTCAAAAACCATATTTCCTAAACTTCCAACATTCCATTTTTTGCCCCTATATTTTTCTGCCTTTTAGGGATGAAAAGTAAAATATTTATCTTTTATGCTCCAATGTATCAACACTTTAAGTGAACTAAAGATCCAGAAATGATTCTGATCTGCTTGGTTTTTTCTGCCTCTATTGCTACCGACCTAGTCAAGCAAACATCATCTTTCCTCTCAAGTACCTGTAACAACTCCCTTCTTGCCCCATAAAAATCCATATTATACGGAGAAACCCAACTGACTTTTAAAATATAAATGAGATCATGCCATTTTCTTTTGCTTAAAATGATCTGTGGATTCTCAACATATTAGAATAAAATCTAAATCACCAAGTCCTATAAATTTCATGTAACCTTACCCCCTCTCCAATTTCATCTCCTATCATTTTCTATCCCCTCATTATTCCGCCTTTTTGTTTTTTTTTCTGATTGTTGAGCCTACTGCCAAGATTGAGTCTGCCTTTGAGTCTTTGTTCTTCTATTTTGCTCTCTTTGGAATGTTCTACCCCTAGGTTTCTGCAGAACTGGTTTCCTAATCCTCAAAGAGACTTTCTTAAATAACCAAACCTAAACTGACCTTTCCTCTTTCTCCTTCTTTCCTACAGCCTATCTTCTAGTCATTCCTTATCACATTCTGCTTTATTTTTATGCCATTTCTCTTTGCTCTCAGAAATTATCAACTCCCACACCTTAGAAGACCACAGAAGAGCCTGTGTATCTTGATTACTACCTGTAACAGAAGCTATGCATTCTTCACTCCTATCTCTAAAGGTTGCTCTTGAAATCACCTGCAATTTCAGTTGAGGGTTCTCGTGTATTCCAAATAACTTTCTATCTCAACATCTCTCAGCCTGAGGCCATTCTCTGAGTATTCTTCCTAGCAGACAAGAAATGCCACGAAGTTAATGGCTCAAGGTATTAGGTTGGTGCAAAATTAATTGTGGGTTTTGCTATTCATACAACTTTTAGCCCATAGATAAAATCAGGAAATTACTATGTACACAACTTCATTCCTCAGGTGGCCAATTATAAAGGTGTGTTTTACATCTTTCACAGTCTCCAGCATGACTAAACCCTAGTTGCACACAGTAAAAACCAGCTTATTCATGTGCACTTCATTGCCTTTCATTTTCTTCATCTATTTTGTTGTTAAATAAAGCAAAATCACACCTGCTTCCCTGTCCCCAGTGCCTGATTGGACTCGTCATACATACTATTGTCCTCTTCCCTGCTCTTTGTTTTCACCGTTTTTCTTCCCCACTAGCTTGTCTTGCCTCCACTAATAACCTTCTTTCTATAATTTCTCTCTCTGGGCCATATGCTTTTATCTCTCACCCATGTCCTGGATCACTGTCTTGAAGGTGGTTATCTCCACACAGCTTTTTTGTCTCCAAGTTTCAATAACTAATACTGCCCTTCATCCCTTCAGCCCTAGAGAAGGTAACAGTTGCAGGGTACATACAGAACTATCCCTTTTGGTTTATCTATACACTATCCACAGCTTTTAAATTGCTCTTTTATTATATTCTATTCAAATTAAACAACTTAAGTGTATTGTGTATGTTCCTTAGTACACTGATAGGTACCATTTTTACATTCAGGTCTTAGTGTATATTCAAAGACATTTTCCTTTCTTTCTTCCTATGAGATTTTTCACTTATTTCTTGAAATTGTTTTAAAGAATACAGCATATCCAGGTTTTAGGGGAGAAGAAACTCAGCACTAAAAACAATAATACTCTGCTATGCACTAAATTCACAAGAACAATTTTTCTTTACCTATTTCTGCTTCTTTTTAATTCCTAGAGAAACCACTTTTTGTCTGATATCTCTTCTTTCTTCAGAAACCTTATTTTTGTTATAGCTCAAAGCAAACCTCTCATGCTTCTCTTTTGGAGGCAAACCTTCTCTTTGGAGTAGCATAAAGACATTGTACTCTTATTTACTTCTCTTCAGTTTATTTTATTTTATTTTATGAGGAATTAAATATATGGAGTGAAATATACACATACTAAAAGTATACACCCATGGGACACACATCTTAATCTGAACACAAAACATTTCTTTCACCTCATAAACTTCTCTCATGCCCCTTTCCAGTAAATATTGCTTCAACATAAGGCAGCTGGTGATTTGGTTTCTATCACCGTAGGTTAGTTCTGCCAGTTCTTGAACTTCATATAAATGAAACCATAGCACATGTAATTTTTGGGTCTAGCTTCTTTCACTCAGTGTAAAGTTTTTGAAATTTGTCTGTTGCTGTGTGTCTTGATAGTTTGTTCTCTTTTATTACTGAACAGTGTTGACTAAAGGAGTCAAACTCTGTAAAATATTTGAAGAGATTTATTCTGAGCCAAATATGAGTGACCATGGCCTGTGACACAGCCCTCCTCAGGGGACCCTGAGAAAATGTTCCCAAGGTGGTTGGGGTTCAGGTTGATTTTATAAATTTTAGAGTGTTAAAACAAACTAAATACGGCCTGAGAAGGACTCCATACTTCTATATTTGAATCCTTGTGGACAAACTGCAACCTAACTTAATAGGCAGACAAGATTGAAAAACCTAACTTAAGAGTATGCACCTGTAACAACAGCTGAATGTTGGCCAATCCCAGTAGCCATACTTCAACTACTTTTACACTACTGAGTGTTCAAATTATATTCAAATAAGGCAAATGCTAAGCTGCAACCAATTCAGTTGTTTCTGTACCTCACCTTCAATTTCTGTACCTCATTTCCCTTTTTATGTCTATAAATCTTTTACCACGTGGCTGTGCTGGAATCTCTCTGAATCTGCTGTGATTCCAGGGACAGCCCTATTCACGAATTGTTGATTGCTGAATTAAACTTCTCTAAATTTAATTCAGCTGAAGTTTTTCTTTTAACAGATGGTGTCAGAAGTGGGATCTGAAGTAGAGCCTTAACAATCCCCAGGCGTGCTGAGTGAACAAGGAAGCTATCTGCAAGGACCTACTTTTGTCCCTTGATCTCTCAGAGTGGCTGGGGATCATGGGTAAGTTCTGTCAGATTTCAGAGCTCTGTGGATTTGTGTTTGGAACTCTCCAAATTTTTTTGAACAAATTTGTGATCCAAACAGTTTGAAAGTCAGGACAGAAGCTGAACTGGGTCCAGGATCAGATTTGATCTGGTAATTATCTGACTTGGATCCAGCTAGAGGCCTCTCTCTCTCTCTCTCTTTTTTTTTTTTTTTTTTTTTTTTTGATAGGGAGTCTTGCTCTGTCACCCAGGCCGGCAGGCCAGATTAGAGGGGCATGATCTAGGCTCACTGCAACCTCTGTCTCCTGGGTTCAAGCAATTCTCCTGCCTCAGCCTCCCAAGGAGCTGGGATTACAGGTGCTCACCACCACGCCCAGCTGATTTTTGTATTTTTAGTTGAGACACGGTTTCACCATGTTGGCCAGGCTCATCTTGAACTCCTGACCTCAAGTGATCTACCCACCTATGCCTCCCAAATTGCTGGGATTACAGACATGAGCCACCATGCCTGTCTCAGTTAGAGGCCTCTTACCTTTGGCTGAGTCAGAAAGAAACTGTTAGTAAATGGTAATATTGCAGGAGTTGTAACATTTGGCTTTTAGAAATGCACAGAGATTTTTGAGTTCTACCCCTTCATTTCATTTTTCTTGTGCACTTAGGTAGAAAAAAAATTATTGGTTGAGTTAATCAAGGAAACCTGAGAGTAAAGCCAATATTTTAGGTTAAAATGGGATCCTTAATTTTTGAAAGTCTGAGTTCCTTCCATCTTATATATTTGGCCTAGGAGGGCAGCAAAGTCTTACAGAAATGGCCTAGTCTTACTAAAGATAACTTACAGTGGAACATTCCAAATGAATAACAATGCACTGAAGTGCATTTTATAAAAAATGAGGACTTTCACATTAGTGTCATCTAGGGATGCCTATTGATATGCAGAAGCTTCTAAAAGGGTTTCAATATTTTTATTTAAAGACTTTATGAAAGGCAAATAAAAAGCTTAAGTGACTAATTGATTAAAAATTAAATATGTTTACCCTTTAGCTTAGTTACTATTTTGAGCCAAAGGAAAAAGACTGCAGCACCAATTGGCTGATGTTAGTTAAGTAATGGGGTACATGTTACCTGAGTAAAGGAAGGGACTGGTTTAGCAGCCCTCCCCTCAGTAAAGTCTCTCTTGGTTAAAAGTGGATTAACGATGATGTGGCTCAACAGGAAGCAAGTTGAACCTAATCAGTTCAATATTTGGTGCTAAGCAGAGTGGTTAATGTCTACATTTTGTCACATGTATTTTGCTCTGGCCAGAATGAAAAATGTTAATTTGGTTACTCTATGCAACCTCTTGGGCAGCATCTTGAAAAATGAAAGGATTTTGCCTATAGGTTTCATCATTTTCCTTTGTGATGCATCTTGGCCTCTGGAGCTATAGTGCAGAGAGCAGGATCACTAGGGTTACTCAGGGAAGGGGAAACCAGAAACCTGAAACCTGACACGCCAGCAAAAGGGTTAGAATTTCTTACCAGTCAGATTTCTGGCATCTCTCTGTGGAAACCAGTTAAATGAATTGTAACAATAACTGTTTATCTCCTCTGTAAAGTTTTGATTAATGTGAAAAATAATTCTGAGGCCAGTCTTCAGCTGTAGCAAATCTGGTGTATTTTGTGCTATGAATTTGTCTTTCTGTGTTCTGTCATGAAGAGGGGTACCTTAGGATAGAACATGGGCTTAGGATCCCATAAGCTCACTGCGGAAGATGGCCCAGCAAACTGGTCAGTAACAAAGTTTGCTGCAGTTCCCTGAAACAAACAAACAAAAAAACAGGATCAAGTCTCCATCTTGTTTTATGTCGTAGGGAGTTTGGCCTTGTAACCATGTGGCAGTACTTTCTCTTGGTCTCTGCCTTCCAGGGAACAAGAATTTTAGGGTTTAATGTCATAGTTAGTTCTAAAAATTATCTTGAGTAGTTAAAAGACTTTGCAAGCTCAAAATTAACGACTCTAGACTCCTTCCAGGAAGGACAATGATGACTGCCCAGTGCCATAGCTCAATAGCTAAGGTTTTGTTCTTTTACACTGGTGGCCGGGGTTCAATTCCCAGCTTAGGGAATGAATCTTTTCTGACTTTGGGAATGAGTCCTTTCTGGTTCAATATTTCTGCAACCTTTTTCCATTTGTTGATTCTCTTCCCCTCCAAAAACCATCTTGAATTTTTCTTTGAGCACCTAGGAGGGTACCTTTGGTAAAGTTCAAAAGCCAGAAATATTGGCAGTTTGGCATGGCTGAAGTCCAGTAATAAGAAATTTAAAACGACATTTTAAAAGAGCACTATGGTTATAAGTCAGCTTAATTAAAAGTGGATATTCAAGCTCTAATAGCCTGGGACTCCTTGGGAGAAACAGGAGGCACCACAGATTCCGTTTTGGAAAAAACCTCTGTTTTCCTCATGAAACTCCAGGAATGGGAGGTGGATAGATCCCTCTGAACATCTAAGGCTAAATATACTTTTAGCGATGGCTAATGGCAGTTATGGGGGGATTATGGGACTCTGCAATCAGAGAAACATTCTGTTAGCCAACTGCAAGGTATGGCAACATCCCTACCCCCAATGAAAAATAAGACACTTGTGTGGGATGAGCTATGTGCAAAAACAGGCTAATTGGTTTTGGGTTGCTATACAATAAAATGCATGGTAAAAGCATTGCACTGTCTTCTCCTATAACATTTCCCTCTTTGGGGGGATCTAAGATCTGATATAAAAATGAGACCATTAATTTTAGGGATCTGTTTTTGTCTAACAGCTGTGTCTGCTTATTAGTCCCTATAAACTGCATGTTTTCCTAGCTTTGTTTCTTGAAGAGCTCCACCCTGAGGCCAGTAAGCCAATTAAAAAATGGCAAATGAAAAATTCTACAACTACTGGATCTTCTTCTTCTGTCTGTATAGTTTTATATGTGTTTTGTGTGTGATGTTTCTTTAAAAGAGCTCTAATTAATTGGCTTAAAGAAATCTAAGCACTTAAATATTTTGAAAGAAAAATAAAAACTCTGATGTCTTTTAATTCAAATAACTAGTAATCTTTGGGAAATAAAAATGGCTTTAAGAATTATTGATAAAATAAAGACACCTGGTCTAAATTAGTTCAGATATTAGGTTTGCTAAATGCTTTGAGGATTATGGGGACCCTGGGTAAAGAGCACACTCCAAACTCTTGGTATTATTCTCCCAATAGTTATAATAGCAGTCTCTCTTGTGCACTATATTCCATCAAAGGTTTTAAATGTTTGCATACAGCCATCTCTGTAATGTCAAATGCTGTCTCTTCAACTGGAATGACAAGAGCTGAAAGAAGTGTACAACCATGAGGACACTGTAACCTATGATTGACATAATGAGACTAGAAAACCAAAATGATGGTAACTGAGAGTGGCACTAAAGCCCTAAGTTTTGGTCACTCTCTCACTTAGGTGACCAAAAAGGGGGAATTTGTTTTTAAACAAAATTATGGGAGGCCATTGTTTTAGACTGAGCTCATACACTACACCCCAAAAGACCAAAGTAAATCAAAATGGAGTCACTCATGCTAAATATGCCATAATCAAACTAACACTTTAAGGAAACACATAGACCCTAGAATAGACCAGGTTTTGTTTTTCTCCTGTAAACAGGAGGTTCCAGCATAAGGGAGTTACCGTTTATTCCTTCCTTATTTCTACCTTAACAAAACTCACTGTTCTACTCTTTCCCAGTGGGTTTTAAGACCAAATAAGTACATTTACAATGGTAATAGTTACATCAGTGACTAAAGTTTTGGTCAATCTCTTAAAATTGAGAAAGTGACCAAAAGGAGGGAATCATTAAAGCAAACTAAATATGACCTGAGAAGGACTCCATACTCCTATATTTGAGTCCTTGTGGATGAACTGCAACCTGATTTATAGGTAGACAAGATTGAAAGCCTAACTTGGAAGTATGTACCTGTAACAATAGCTGAGTCTTGGCCAATCCCAGCAGCCATACTTCAACCACTCTTACACTGCCAAGTGTTCAACTGTGTTCAGAAAAGATAAACACTGAGCTGTAACCAATCTACTTGTTTCTGTACCTCACTTTCCTTTTTTCATGCCTCACTTCCCTTTTATTGTTTATAAATTCTTCTTCCACCATGTGGCTGCACTGGAGTGTCTCTGAGTCTGCTGTGATTATGGGGAGTGCCCTATTTGTGAATCATTGATTGCTCAATTGAACTCCTTTAATTTGGCTGAAGTCTTTCTTTTAATAAGGGAAACATGAGACATCCATCAAATACATTTAAGAACTACATTGGTTTGGTCCAGAAAGGTGGGACAACTCAAAGGAAGAGGGGGCTTCCAGGTTATAGGTAGACTTAAACATTTTCTGATTGGCACTTGGTTGAAAAGAGTTATTATCAATAGAAAGAAATGTCTGGGTTGCGATAAGAGGTTGTGGAGACCAAAGTTTTATCATGCAGATAAAGCCTCTGGGTAGCAGGCTTAAGAGGACATAGATAATAAATATTTCTTATCAGACTTAAGGTCTCTGTTGATGTTAATGCTGCAGGAGTATGGTAATGAGGCATGTTTGACCCCCACTTTCCATCATGGCTCGAACCAGTCTTTCAGGTTAAATTGTAGAGTACCCTGGCCGAGGAGGGAATCCATTCAGATGGTTGGGGGACCTTAGAATTTTATTTTTGGTTTACAATAGTATTTTATTATATGAATAAACAACAATTTGTTTATTCTTCTTTTGAAGAGAATGTGATTGTTTTCAGTTATGCTTCTAATTTTTTTCTCCCGAGATGGAGTTTCGCTCTTGTTGCCCAGGCTGGAGTGCAATGGCGCAATCTCAGCTCACTGCAACCTCTGCCTCCCGGGTTCAAGTGATTCTCCAGCCTCAGCCTCCTGAATAGCTGGGATTACAGACATGCACTACCATGCCCGGCTAATTTTGTATTTTTAGTAGAGATGGGGTTTCTCCATGTTGGTCGGGCTGGTCTTGAACTCCTGACCTCAGGTGATCCACCTGCCTCGGCCTCCCAAAATGCTGGGATTACAGGCATGAGCCACCTCACCCACCCCCATGCTTCTCTTGCTCTCTACATTTTTGTAATGGTGAAAGTCTCTCTCAATTAGTGGATGAATTTGATTTGCCTTCCTATTAGTCCCCTCTCACCATCTGCTTGTAGCCTTGAACTCTGGGTTAATGTCTAATTCAGAATTAGCATTTTAAAGAAGCCAATTATTTTGATTAAAAAGTAGTTTAATATGGTTATACTACTTAGAAAAAATTCTAAATTAACATAATTAATAAATGGACTTTATTATAAGTATGAACCCAAAAGTGTAATCTCTAGCTTTGGAGAAATAAAAAGTTGAAGAGATCCCCAGTAACATACATGATTCCACAGTTATGCCTGCTGTCCTGATGCAAAGCCACTGCATAAGGTTTAACAGGTTGCATCTTCTATGAGGACGCCCATCAGATGGGGAAAGTGGAGCACAATCACAGTAATGCTCTGATCTCCAACTCTGGACACTGGACTGGGACTGCTTTCCCCAGTTTGCAGCAGATAACGAACCTCGTTTTCTAATTTTGTAAAGAATACTTAGGTGAGGTAAGCTATGAGCTTGAGGAGGGTATGTACCTGGAGAGTCTGTCTTTCTCCAAGTGCATCAAGACAGACATTTGGGATAGCTGCATGTCATTTCAAAGGGTCTACCCCTACAGATGTGAATGTTTGTAATAAATAGCATAATTTTATAAAGACTCTTAAATACATTTACATAGGGTGCTGAACTCTCTTAATCTCTGAAACTTAAATGGAAAGATAGTAAATTCAAAATTTTGGGCAAATTTCTGTTCCAAGGAGGTTGTCACATGAGTTTGCCTTTGATGTTTTCCCTTTTTTTCTGAAAAAGACAAAAAAAAAAATCATTTAATTCGGCATATATAAAATAAGTGTTAACCCATTATTCCAGGGAAAAGCATGTGCTACATTCAAAATAATCTTTTTAAGAAGATATAGAAATGGCTAATAGGCATGTGAAAAAAATACTCAGCATCACTAATCATCAAGGAAATGCAAATTAAAACCACAAGATATCACCGTACACCTTTTAGAATGGCTATTGCCAAAATGATAAAAGATAACAAGTATCGATGAGGATGTGGAGAAAAGGGAACTTTTGTACACTGTTAGTGGGAATGTAAATTGGTACAGCCATTATGAAAAATAGTATGGAGGTTCCTCAAAAAACTGAAAATAGGTTAGCATATTACCCAGCAATCCCATGTCTGGGTATGTATCAAAAGGAATTAAAATCAGTATGTCAAATATATATCTACACACTCAAGTTTTTTGTAGCAATATTCACAATAGCCAAGATATGCAGTCAACCTAAGTGTCCGTTGATGGATGAATGAACACAGAAAATGTGGTATATATAGACAATATTATTCAGCTTTAAAAAAAATGGAGTTGGCCGGGCACAGTGGCTCACACCTGTAATCCCAGCACTTTGGGAGGCTGAGCTGGGTCTGATCACGAGGTCAGGATTTTGAGACAAGCCTGGCCAACATAGTGAAACCCGGTTTCTACTAAAAATACAAAAAAAAAAAAAAAATAGCTGGGCATGGTGGCAGGTGCCTATAATCCTAGCTACTTGGGAGGCTGAGGCAGGAGAATCTCTTGAACCCAGAAGGTGGAGGTTGCAGTGAGCCAAGATTGCACCACTGCACTCCAGCCTGGGCAACCGTGAGAGACTCCATCTCAAAAACCAAACCAAACCAAACCAAAACCAAAAAAAAAAAAAAAAAAAAAAAAAAAAAAAAAGAAAAAGAAAGAAGTTATGTCATTTTCTAACAACACGAATGAATCTGGAAGAAATGCTGAGTGAAAGAAGTCAGGCACAGGATGACAAATGCTGCATGATCCCACTCATATAAAGAATCTTAAGTAGTTGAACTCATAGAAGCAGAAAATAGAATGAAGGTTGCTGGAGGGGACAGGGAGGAGAAAATGGGGAGATGTTTGCCAAAGGATTTAAACTTGTAATTTTTCAGAATCAGTAAGTTCTAGAGTTCCAAAGTACATCATGGTGATTATAGTTAATAATACTGTATTGTTTACTATAATTTGCTAAGTGGATAAATCTTGAGTGTTCTCAACAGACACACACACAGACACACACACACACACACACACACACACACACACACACACACACATAACTATGAGGTGATGATACATTAATTAGCTCAATTGTGGTAATCCTTTTACTACATATATATATGCTTGGAAAATGTGAATGGGTGCCCATATATGCTGATATTCTGTTTTGAGGTCAGCTAATGGTTTATTTTTTCACGTAAGGATTTAGACTTTACTGTCTCTGAAAAGCATCCCTTAATCTTGGAGGGAATGCCTATGTTTAATCTTTTTCAACTAGTTATTTTATTAGGTAGGCTAGTAGTCTCACAGAGATTACAGAAAAAAAAAAAGTTCAGGTCCAATTTTCATCCCAAGGCAATGGATAAGATAGTAAAAAGGACTGGCCTGGACCACTGAGGCTCAACTTGGAGCAGTCTGATGGTGCCTCAGGCGTGACTGAATACCCAGGCTTAGGGAAGATGCTCCTATCATGCAATTATGTGCTACTGGATTACTCCATGGATGCTCATCAATCAAGATTATCTGAGGATGTGAAGATAAGCGGGTGTTCTGAAAGCTTTGGAAACACCCACCATAAATCATTCTTGGAAGAGAGGACCAAAAACACGGGCTAAAAGGGAAAATCTTGCACTCTGGTGATGAGGGTTTTCCGTCCCCCTGTCTGAATTTGTGGTTGTACAGCCCGGATTCCAAGTAGAGAAGACATCGTTCTACAAAAGCAATTTACCCCCTGCTTCAGAGCAGTTGTCAGGGAACTGGACAAGGATACCCTATTTGATCTATGAATGCATCTGGATTTCAACCCATGCTTGTGGGCTGATCTCATCTAGCAGCACTTTACTATCTGTGCTGTACTTATATTTCTTTTTTTTTTTTTTTTAATTTATTTATTATTATTATACTTTAAGTTCTAGGGTACATGTGCATAACGTGCAAGCTTGTTACATATGTATATTTATTGCCATGTTGGTGTGCTGCACCCATCAGCTGGTCAGCACCATCAACTCCTCAGTTACATCAGGTATAACTCGGTGCCGTCCCCCCTCCCCTCCCCATGATAGGCCCGGTGTGTGATGTTTTCTTCGAGGTCAAGTGATCTCATTGTTCAGTTCCACCCTATGGTGAGAACATGCGGTGTTTGGTTTCTGTTCTTGTGATGGTTTGCTACAGAATGATGGTTCCAGCTGCATCCATGTCCTACAAAGGACACAAACTCATCCTTTTTCTTAGCTCATAGTATTCCATGGTGTATGTACACATTTCTTCAATCCAGTCTGTCACTGTGATGGGCATGTGGGTTGATTCCAAGTCTTTGCTATTGTGAATAGTGCAATAAACATCGTGTGGATGTGTCTTTATAGCATGATTTATACTCCTTTGGGTGTATACCAGTAATGGGATGGCTGGGTCATATGCAACATCTAGTTCTAGATCCTTGAGGAATCGCCATACTGTTTTCCATAATGGTTGAACTAGTTTACAATCCACCAACGTGTAAAGGTGTTCCTGTTTCTCCCATCTCTCCAGCACCTGTTGTTTTCCTGACTTTTAATGATGTACATTCTAACTGGTGTGAGATGGTATCGTATGGTTTGATTTGCATTTCTCTGATGGCTGATGATGAGCATTTTTTCATGTGTCTGTTGTATGAATGTCTTCTTTGAGAAAGGTCTGTTCTTATCCTTTGCCCACTTTTGATGGGGTTGTTTGTTTTTCTTGTAAATTTGTTTGAGTTCTTTGTAGGTTCTGGATATTAGCCCTTTGTCAGAAGAAACCAGGTGCAAAATTTTCTCCCATTCTGTAGGTTGCCTGATACACTCTGATGGTAGTTTCTTTTGCTGTGCAGAAGCTCTTTAGTTTAATGAGATCCATTTGTCAATTTTGGCTGCTGCATTGATTTGATGTTTTAGACATGAAGTCTTTGCCCATGCCTATGTCCTCAATGGTACTACCTAGGTTTTCCTCTGGATTTTATGGTATTAGGTCTAACATTTAAAGTCTCTAATCCATCTTGAATTAATTATCGTATAAGGGTAAGGAAAAGGATCAGTTTAAGCTTTCTACTGCTTACAACTGTGGTACACAGCACACCATTTATTAAATAGAATCCTTTTCCCCATTGCCCTGATTTCTCTCAGGTTTGTCAAAGATCAGCTGGCTGTAGATGTGTGGTATTATTTCTGAGGACTCTGTTGTGTTCCATTGGTCTATATCTCTGTTTTGGTACCAGTACCATGCTGTTTTGGTGACTGTAGCCTTGTAGTATAGTTTGAAGTCAGGTAGTATGATGCCTCCAGCTTTGTTCTTTTGACTTAGGATTGTCTTGGAGATGCGGGCTCTTTTTTGGTTCCATATGAACTTTAAAGTAGTTTTTTCCAATTCTGTGAAGAAACTCATTGGTAGCTTGATGGGGATGGCATTGAATCTATAAATAACCTTGGGCAGTATGGCCATTTTCACGATATTGATTCTTCCTATCCATGAGCATGGTATGTTCTTCCATTTGTTTGTGTCCTCTTTTATTTCACTGAGCAGTGGTTTGTAGTTCTCCTTGAAGAGGTCCTTCACATCCCTTGTAAGTTGGATTCCTAGGTATTTTATTCTCTTTGAAGCAATTGTGAATGGAAGTTCATTCATGATTTGGCTCTCTGTTTGTCTGTTACTGGTGTATAAGAATGCTTGTGATTTTTGCACCTTAAT
This sequence comes from Papio anubis, assembly GCF_008728515.1. NCBI lineage: Eukaryota > Metazoa > Chordata > Mammalia > Primates > Cercopithecidae > Papio > Papio anubis. The sequence goes on from NC_044982.1 coordinate 140,122,662, forward strand.
TTTGTATCCTGAGACTTTGCTGAAGTTGCTTATCAGCTTAAGGAGATTTTGGGCTGAGACAATGGGGTTTTCTAAATACACAATCATGTCATCTGCAAACCGGGACAATTTGACTTCTTCTTTTCCTAACTGAATACCCTTGATTTCTTTCTCTTGCCTGATTGCCCTAGCCAGAACTTCCAACACTATGTTGAATAGGAGTGGTGAGAGAGGGCATCCCTGTCTTGTGCCAGTTTTCAAAGGGAATTTTTCCAGTTTTTTCCCATTCAGTATGATATTGGCTGTGGGTTTGTCATAAATAGCTCTTATGATTTTGAGGTACGTTCCATCAATACCGAATGTATTGAGCGTTTTTAGCATGAAGGGCTGTTGAATTTTGTCAAAAGCCTTTTCTGCATCTATTGAGATAATCATGTGGTTCTTGTCTTTGGTTCTGTTTGTATGCTGAATTATGTTGATTGATTTGTGAATGTTGAACCAGCCTTGCATCCCAGGGATGAAGCCCACTTGATCATGGTGGATAAGCTTTTTGATGTGCTGCTGAATCCGGTTTGCCAGTATTTTATTGAGGATTTTTGCATCGATGTTCATCAGGGATATTGGTCTACAATTCTCTTTTTTGTGTCTCTGCCAGGCTTTAGAGTATCAGGATGATGTTGGCCTCATAAAAGAGAAATGAGTTGGGAGGATTCCCTCTTTCTCTATTGATTGGAATAGTTTCAGGAAGGAATGGTACCAGCTCCTCCTTGTACCTCTGGTGAATCCATCTGGTCCTGGACTTTTTTGGTTGGTAGGCTATTGGTGTTGCTCAATTTCAGAGCCTGCTATTGGTCTATTCAGGATTCAGCTTCTTCTGGTTTAGTCTTGGAAGGAGTGTAGAGTGTCAGGGAAATTATCCATTTCTTCTAGATTTTCTAGTTTATTAGAGTGTTTATAGTATTCTCTGATGGTAGTTTGTATTTCTGTAGGGTCGGTGGTGATATCCCTTTATCATTTTATGTCGATTTGATTCTTCTCTCTTTTCTTCTTTATTAGTCTTGCTAGGGTCTAAGCCAATTTTGTTGATCTTTTCAAAAACCAACTCGTGGATTCATTGATGATTTTTGGAGGTTTTTGTAATCTCTATCTCCTTCCAGTTCTGCTCTGATCTTAGTTATTTCCTTGCACTTCTGCTGAAAAGCTTTTGAATGTGTTTGCTCTTGCTTCTCTAGTTCTTTTAATTTGCAATGTTAGGTGTCAATTTTAGATCTTTCCTGCGCTTTCTCTTGTGGAAGAACAGTGCCTCGTTTCCCTCTACACACTGCTTTAAGTATGTCCCAGAGATTCTGGTATGTTGTATCTTTGTTCTCATTGGTTTCAAGAACATCTTTATTTCTGCCTTCATTCGTTATGCACCAGTAATCCTTCAGAACCCAGGTTGTTCAGTTTTCACATGTAGTTGAGCGGTTTGATTGAGTTTCTTAGTCCTGAGTTCTAGTTTGCAGTTGCACTGTGATCTGAGAGACAGTTTGTAATTTCCTGTTCTTGTACATTTGCTGAGGTGCTTTACTTCCAATTATGTAGTCAATTTTAGATTAATGCGATGTGGTGCTGAGAAGAATGTATATTCTGTTGATTTGGGGTGCCAAGAGTTCTATAGATATCTATTGGTCTGCTTGCTGCGAGATGAGTTCAATTCCTGGATATCCTTTGTGTTAACTCTGTCTCGTTGGTCTGTCTGAATGTTGTTGTTGGTGGAGTGTTGAAGTCTCCCCATTATTATTGTATGGGAGTCCCCAGTGTCTTCTGTGATCCTCTAAAGACTTGCTTTATGAATCTAGATTGCTCCTGTATTGGGTGCATATATATTTAGGAGGAGGATTATCTCTTCCTGTTGAATTGATCCCTTTACCATTATGTAATGGCCTTCTTTGTCCTTTGATCTTTGATGGTTTAAAGTCTGTTTTATCAGAGACTAGGATTGCAACCCCTGCTTTTTGTTCTGTTTGTGAAATGCAAATCTTCCTCCATCCCTTTATTTTGAGCCTCTGTATGTCTGCATGTGAGATACAGGTCTCCTGAATCTGTGTAGACTGATGGGTCTTGACTCTTTATCCAGTTTGCCAGTCTGTGTCTTTTAATTGGGCATTTAGTCCATTTTACATTTAGGTTAATATTGTTATGTGTAGACAGTCTGACATTATGATATTAACTGGTTATTTTCGCTCGTTAGTTGATGCAGTTTCTTCCTAGCCTCGATGGATCTTTACATTTTATGTTTTTGCAATGGCTGGTACCGGTGTTCCTTTCATGTTGAGTGCTTCCTTCCAGAGTTATCTTGTAAGAGCAGGCTAGTGGTGACAAAATCTAAGCTTGCTTATCTGTAAAAGGTTTATTTCTCCTTCACTTATGGAAACTTAGTTTGGCTGGATGAAATTCTGGGTTGAAATTCTTTTTCTTTAGAATGTGCAGATATTCGCCTTTACTCTCTTCTGGCCTGTGCAGAGGTTTCTGCCAAGAGATCTGCTGTTAGTCTGATGGGCTTCCCTTTGTGGGTAACCCGACCTTTCTCTCTGTGGCTGCCCTTAAGATTTTCTTCATTTCAAGTTTGGTGAATCTGGCAATTATGTGTCTTGGAGTTGCTCTTCTCGAGTATCTTTCTGGCGTTCTCTGTATTTCCTGGATTTGAATGTTGGCCTGCCTACTAGGTGGGAAGTTCTCCTGGATGATATCCTGAAAGAGTGTTTTTCCAACTTAGTTCCATTTCCCCCTCACTTTCAGGCACCCCAATCAGACATGGGTGGTCTTTTTACATAATCCATACTTCTTACAGGCTTTGTTCATTTCTTTCTTCTTTTTTTTTCTTTTGTTTCTCTTCTGGCTTCATTTTCATTCATTTGATCCTCAGTCGCTGATACTCTTTCTTCCAGTTGATCAATTAGGTTACTGACTTGTGCATTTGTCATGTTTCTAAGTGTCATGGTTTTCATCTCTTTCATTTTAGTTTATGACCTTCTCTGCATTAATTATACAGCCATCAGATTCTTCCACTTTTTTTCCAAGATTTTTAGTTTCTTTGTGCCGGGTGCATAGTCCTCAACCTTTAAGCTCTAAGAAATTTGATGGACAAACCTTCACTCTCTCATCTCGTCAAGAGTCATTCTCCGTCCAGCTTTGATCCGTTGCTGGCCATGAGCTGTGCTCCTTTGCTGCGGGGAGATGTCTTATTTTTGAATTTCCAAGCTTTTCTGCCCGTTCTTTTCCCCATCTTTGTGGTTTACTATCTGCCTCTGGTCTTTGATGATGGTGATGTACTGATGGGGTTTTTGGTGTAGAGTGTCCTTCCTGTTTGATAGTTTTCAACAGTCAAGGATGACCCTCAGCTGTAGGTCTGTCGGAGATTGCTTGAGGTCCCTCCAGACCCTGTTTGCCTGGGTATCGAAAAATGCAGAAGATAAAATATTGCTGGGCGTGAGTGTACCTGTCTGATTCTTGCTTTGGAAGCTTCCTCTCCCAGGGTGTACTCCACTGTAGGGTGTGGGTCATCAGGCGCTGCCCCTAGTGGGGGATGTCTCCCAGTTAGGCTACTCAGGGGTCAGGGACCCACTTCAGCAGAGCAGTCCTGTCCCTTCTCAGATCTCAACCTCCATGTTGGAGATCCACTGCTCTCTTCAAAGCTGTCAGGCCAGGTCGTTTAAAGTCTACAGAGGTTTCTGCTGCTTTTGTTGTTGTTTAGTTGTGCCCCTGTCCCCAGAGGTGGAGTCTACAGGAGGCAAGGCACTGGGTTCCTTGAGCTGCTGAGCTCCACCCAGTTCAGAGCTTCCCAGGGGGCTTTGTTTGCCTGTAAGCCTCTCCAGCAATGAGTTGACCCCTCCCCAGCCTGCTGCCTTTGATTTTAGATCGCGGGCACTGTGTACTGCTTAATGAGGGAGGCTCCCGTCGTGATGGGACCCTCCCGGCCAGGTGTGGGATGTATCTCCAGGTGTGCCTGTTTGTAAAATTTTGGCAGTAGGGTGGGAATTGCCAGATTTTCCAGGAGTGTTGTGTGTCTCAGTTCCTGGCTGGAGAAAGTTCACTTCCCCTTGTGCTTCCCAGGTGAGGAGATGCACTCGCCCTGCTTCCAGCTCTGGCTGGTTGGAGGGCTGCAGCAGCTGACCAACACCGTGGTCAGGCACTCCCAGTGAGATGAACCCAGTACCTCAGTTGAAATCTTAAAGGAAATCACCCGGTCTTCTGTCTGTACTTATATTTCTTCCATTATTCTTGAACTTTTGTAAAAATTGGTTTAATATTGAAAACTGTTTCATCTATCATTGTTGAAAAGTAAGGAAAGTGTCTGTCCCCTCATATGGAACAAAAATAATTTCAGATTTTTAGCCTGTGTATAAGTACTTCAGAAACTGTTGAGGTGGTCAGCAGTGGAGCCAGCCACATGGATGGTCGAGTCACAAGAGACATCATTACAGATGTGTGAAATGTAGAAGCCTGTTCTGGGAAATCCAAAAAGTATTTGAGGAAGTAAGACGAATGAAAAAATCCATAAAACTAAAAAGGAAAGGAGGAAAGAAATAAGAAAGAAAAAGAAGGAAGAAAGAAAGAAGGAATGAAAGAAAGAAAGAAAGAAAGAAAGAAAGAAAGAAAGAAAGAAAGAAAGAAAGAAAGAAAGAGAGAGAGAAAGAAAGAAATGTACTTACTACAGAGTAGTAAAATGTACTTACTACAGAGTAGAGAGATGGGAACTTGAGTCATTGTCACTTAAGAATTGATAAATAAGATGATCTTGCTTTGTGGTTATAAGCTGGAAACTAATTTGTCATATCTAAATATGTTCACTTTATTCTATTCTTTTGTAGGAGATAGCTATCAAGGTTTGGTTTCTCTGCTCTTGGATGGCTTCTTACTGAAAGTGGAAATGTACTAGGCAGATTCCTACTCTTTTTATAGTACCAACCTGGATAGGGGCTGAGGGATAAGTAAAAATATGAGGTTCTAGAAATTCAGATTACACTATTTTCTCCTTCATTTATTTATATATAAGTGAAATCTGCTTAAAACAAACATCAAGGGCACCTTCCTAGGTGAAAAGAATTATAAGGGTTCTCTAAAATGGGCAATTTGTAGGCAAGCAATCATCATTATCATCATTAGTTTATAGTAATAACTACCATTTACTTAACACTTACTATTTGCTTTGCATATATATTCTCTAATCCTTTTTACAATGTAAATAAAGTGTTATTATTCTTACTTATTGTTATTGATGACCAAGCTGATGCTCAGAGAAGTGAGTTGGTAAATATAGCTTAGCTATTAAGTGACTGTATCAGGATTGAAACCAAGTTTGGACTGTTTCCAATGCCAGCAGTGTATTTCTGCAAGCCAGAATGAGGCCCAATATAGTTTTCTCTAGATTGTATATCTGTGAATTCTTAAGTGCTTTTTTTTTTAAAAAAAAAAACAAACTTATTTTATAAGCTCACAAGATTCTTTTCTTCCCATAGACCTGCCTATAACTCATTCATTAAGTGTTAAGTCTAATTTGTCATTACCTATGGGGATGTCTCTGGAATCCCACCAGAGTTAGTCCATGATTTCCAGTATGTGCCCAATTTATTTCTTTTCAATGAACAGAAGACTAGAGGCTCCTTGACTGACATGACATCAGTGGCTGCATCAGTTCCTAAACTATTTGAATTGTTTGCCTTGTGCATCTATACTTGCAGCTAATCAGACATTGACTAGAGTTAGAATAAATGAAATTCAAATTCAATCAAATTATATCTTTATTTAAATCATTAGTCAAAACTATTTGATTTACGCCTTTCCTACCTGTACTCCACCAGAAACATTTACTGCATGACATAACCTAAACCATAATACATAATTTTCACAACTCAGACAAGAATGTCAATTTAAGTTTTAGAACCTACACAGTGCACGTTTGCCATGATTTATAGCGTTATTTTACCAGATTAATTCTGCAGTTGCATCAGAAAACTGCACGTCTAGATTTGCACATGTAGACAGCTTTACATTTATCATCTTCAAAGCTGTTTCTTCCAGAAAGGACCATTTTTCTCAAGGGTTAATTTGAGCTATTTCTTACGTGAGTTGTTTGAATTTTACATAAATGCTTGTCTCTTAAATACGGAGAGAAACTTCACTAAAATATTCTGAAACAGAAAGGTCACTTTTTGCTTACACTTCCAGGATAGGGTTTGCTTGTTTTGTACTATCTTGTCATAAAATATCAAATTAATGAAGGCTGGTACAAATGAATACAAATAGCTCACTATTTAACATTCCCATTATTTGCTAAATACTGTGATGATCACTTTCCTTCATTATTTTATTTACTTCTCATGTCAATATTCAGAAGCAGGTTTTGCTATTCCTATTATGATTATGGGAAAAAAGGCACAAAGAAGTAGAGTTAATGTGTCAAAAGCTGCACTGTAAATGTGATTCAAATCTGTATTATAACTATGATTTTTAAAACCCATGTCATAACCAGGATGTCGAATGCACTTCTGGGTCATCCTGAGAATTTAGCTCCTTATTGCTTCTGGGCTGTTAACTCAAATGGTTGCACTACCCTTTTTTTTAGCATCTCCCCTCCTAGATTTGGCCTATACCATTCCTGAAAGTTGCTTTACTCTTTTGAAATTTAATAATTATAAAGACTTTACCTCAACTGGACAACAAAGAAGAAAAATAGATCAAACTAAGTGAAAAAATAAAACAGAATCTGTCCATTTTGTTTCTGAGACAAGTTCATATGCAGAAATATTAAAATACTTATATAGGTATCATCAATGACAACTAGGGCCAGAAAAGAGGCCCAGTCTCTTCTTTGCATTATAATCCTTTCAAAATATGTCTTCTTGACCTTGTGAAAAGAAACACCAAATTGCATGATCTCAAAGATACACTATTTAACGACAGCAAATCTCACTTAAAACATTGTAGAAAAAGATACAGTTCACAGATCCTCATCTCTAAAAAGAAAGCATAAAAAGTCCCGGCGCCGTGGCTCAAGCCTGTAATCCCAGCACTTTGGGAGGCCGAGGTGGGCGGATCACATAAGGTCAGGAGTTCGAAACCAGCCTGGCCAACATGGTGAAACCCTGTCCTAATAAAAATATAAAAATTAGCTGGACCTGGTGGCGGGTGCCTGTAATCCCAGCTACTTGGGAGGCTGAGGCAGGAGAATTGCTTGAACCTGGGAGGCAGAGGTTGCAGTGAGCCGAGACCTTGCCACTGCACTCCAGCCTGGGCAACAGAGCAAGACTCTGTATCCAAAAAAAAAAAAAAACCAGCATAAACTTTGATTTCCTAAGATTAGGATCCAAAACAAACACAATGTGGCTCATGGTCTAAAAACTAGGGCAATCATGAAAAAGAAAGAAAATTGAAGTAATTATTACTCTTATTTATAATTAGAAGTTACCCATACCAGAATTTATAATTATTCATGGAACAAATTAATAGGAAAATCTTCCAAGATAAAATTAACACAATACGATAAAGTCAAAGAATTCAACAAATAATTAAATCTACAGCTGTTTAGTAATTCCACTAAAAAATTTGTAATGTACCCATAAGAGTCCATAGTAATTGAAGCACTGAATGAAAATCCAAGCTGTAATTTGAAGACCTTGAGACAGTTAGGTAATACATAAAAGTATGTGTGCAACTAGCATTGACTCAGAAAAACAACAACAAAAAGTTTGGTTAGTATAGTCAAGAAACTCTGCACTCATCTCAATAAAAAAATTAGATGTCATCCAAATTAAAGAACAATTATAAAGATAAATTTAAAGAATATAACTAAACACACAAATTTGTAGAAGTCTCAAATCACTACTAATGATACAGCACTTGTTAGAGGGTTGTGGCAGTGATCTAACATTTTGAAAAGTGAGGAGCAAAATTTAATTAGACCACAATAAATCTCAGTTATTTTCAAATGTGAAGAACACATTTGTATTTTCTATTATTTTGGTGTCTTCTGACACCATGAATTAGTTACACAGGAGATATGGCAACACACAAATATGTTACATTATTATTCTCTTACTCATTGTCTCATGGGCAGTATATCAGGTACAGTTAACTTGTCCCTAGTCACTTTCATCTTCCTTAATTTGTATTCAGCTTCAGAATTCACATTTGCCCCATCTGATGCTGACCTTAACCACTTTCTCTTTCTGTCTACTTCATTTGGTCAGTTCAGGCATCATAACTAACTAAAAATTTGCTGATTGATACATCAAATACATAGAAAGATGACAAACTAAATATCTCTAACTAGGCTGATTCTATATAAAAATAAAAAAGCCCCAAATACCCTGTTTAGGTGCAAATTGTAGTGTAATTTTCCAAAGATGAGTGACCAGTTTCAAGTTTTATATGCTACTATAAAAATCTGATTTTGTTTCATTTATATGCTGCTATGAGAATCTGACTTTATTTCATCCATTCTTTGTGGTTATTGCTCTTTTCATTCAAAATGATAAATACATAAAAATATTAACACATAATATTTTATATATTTATAAACATATATTTATATAAGATATATTTATATAATACATATATTTAAATTCACACGCCCTCAACTGTCTTTTGAATAATCTCAATCCAAACATGAACTGCAGAAATGTTTAAAATGTAGAAACACAAGGCTTCTGGATTAGAGAACCATTTTCACAGACATAAATATTATCTCAGTTACATGTCTAGAATACATTTTATAATAATTTTAGCTCAGTGACCTGTTATAGTTTCATCCGATTCAATGAATCTTGCAGTGCTGAGTTGGCTAAGAAACTTTAGAACGTATTAGAAACAGAGACTGAAGAGCTAAGTGTGTCTACAGATAAACATTTTTCAAAATAGTGATTGGTCTTGGGTAACAAAGCTTTTTGTGATAAAAAGCTTGCTAATTGAAACTTTTAATCTGAATGTTGTCTGAATCTTATCAAATGTTACTTTCCTGCCTCAATTCATATTTTCTTAATCTTCATTTTCTTGTTGAATATTGTTATACTGTCTGCCTCATTATGCTAAAGAAAGATGAAGTAAGCCATTAAAATTCTGAACAGCCTATGAGATGTTATGATATAGAATGTCATTCATTTTTATGAGTTAGCTGTCAGTTCAGGCTGCAACAAAGTTATAATTCTTTCCTGGCAGCATGTGATGTCTAGTGCTGTTGCAAAATCCTTATGAAAATTTCAATAATTGTAAATTAAAGGAAAAGTAAATAGGACTTTTATGAAATGGTTGCTTCTGCAAGTCAAGTGGTACAGAACAGGACTCTACAAGATGGACATTATGTGCTTAGTAGTTCTGAATCATCATAACACCAATGTTATTTTCTTTACCAAAACAAACAAACAAACAAAACAGAAGTTGTGACTCAGAGTCGTTCAGTCCTTTCAGCTGCAGAACCTGGCTTGCCAGTGCTGAGGAAAAGGTGAGATGACAAAGCAGCATTATTGCTAACACCAAGTCTACCTTTAAATTGCTGCATGATGTCATTTGCCTGAAAACCTGAAAGTTGGAATTTGAAATGGAAATTTTTCTATTTAAACATTTGAAAGAGAAGGGGCAGACAGTGCTTTATGCATTATCTCATGACCTTATTAAATGAATATGTTAATGTAGCATTCAGCTTGCAAATTTTCTCACACTCTATAGAAAATAGCTACAAGGAAAATTCTCCTAGGATAGATAATGCTGTGTTATTTAAGTATGTGTTACTAAAAAGATGCAAACTGTCATTCAAAACAAAGAAATTTATACTCAGAGCTCTCTTGTGTATTCATTGTTTAGAAGCTGAAAAGTATGCAGTTACAAAGATAGAAAATATTTAAAGTTAAGTAGATGACAAATTTCATTATAATGAATGTGATTGGGAAAGAGGATATAAAAGACTATAGTCAGGCACGGTGGCTCATGACTGTAATCCTAGTACTTTGGGAGGCTGAGGCGGGCAGATTGCCTGAGCTCAGAAGTTCGAAACCAGCCTGGGTAACAGTGAAACCTCGTCTCTACTAAAATGCAAAAACTTAGCCAGGTGTGGCAGTGTGCTCCTGTAATCCCAGCTACTTGGGAGGCTGAGGCAGGAGAATTGCTTGAATCCGAGGGCGGACATTGCAATGAGCCGAAATCATGCCACTGCACTCCAGCCTGGGAGACAGAGCGAGACTCCGTCTCAAAATAAAATAAATAAAATAAAATAAAAATTTTATTGCCATGTATTTCATTGCATTTACTCTCATCTCTATCATCTTCTTAGATTGCAGTAGATTGCTGATAGAAATTTGGTGGTTTTTAAGCTCTGTTTAACTTTGTTTAGTACCAGTAAGATACAGTAATCAAGATCAACTTGATAAATACGTAGATCCCCATGAAATACAACTTGCATAACAGTATAAAGACAGCCTGCCTAAAAATATCTTTACCCAGTGAGCTTTCAGGGCACCTTAGATTCTACCACTACCACTTAATAAGAAACCTTTATTACGAGTTTTAGCTGTGAGTTTTTGGTTAGTATACACTAGTACTGTAGTAGTATATCTTTGTTGTTTAACACTCAATTTAGAGGTGGGGGTTGGTGAGATTTTTCCACTGTATTCCAGAAGAGTCATGTCTTCTAGACCACAGTTGCCATTTTCATGACTTCTACCAACTCAACCTGGTTGTACTTGGTTTTGGCATAAATAATTGAGAAAGTACAAAATATCACTGAATCAGCAAAATATGCCTACTCTATGAAAATTCATTAGAGTTACAGCTTAGTTGCTTCTATAAGTGAAATCCATAGATCACATGCATCAGAGTCATGGAATGCCTGTTAAAATGTTGATTTCAGGGCGCCATCTCAGAGCTACTGAGGTAGAATCTGTGTGAATATTTTTTTATTAGTAGACTTTTTTTTAGAGCAGTTTTAGTTTCACGGCAAAATTGAATGGAAGGTACAAAGATTTCTCGTATGTACCCTGTCCCCACAGTTGCATTATCTCCTCCATGATCAATATTCCCACTACAGTTGTAGATTTGTTACAACTGATGAACCTACATTGACACATCATTATCATCCAAAGTCTATCGTTTATATTAGGATTCACTATTGGTGTTGTATGGTCTATGGATTTGGCCAAATGTATGATGACATGTATCCATCATTATATTGTCATACAGAGTGATTTTGCTGCTCCAAAAGTCTTCTGTGCTCGGCCAGTTCATACCTCTCTCCTGCTATAAAAATCTTAGTGCAGGTTTTTGTGTGGTCATTTTCAACTCCTTTGCATAAATACCAAGGAGTGTGATTGCTAAATCATACGGTGAAAGTATGTTTAGTTTTATAAGAAACTGCCAGTGTCCTGCTAAGGGACTACATCATTTTGTGTTCTCACCAGTGATAGATGAGAGAACCTGTTGCTCCACATCTTTGCATTTGTTGTTGTCAGTGTTCTGAATTTTAGCTATTCTAATAAGACTCTACTTATATCTCATTGTTGTTTAAATTTACATTTCCCTAATGACATATGATGTGAAATACCTTTGCATATACTTATTTGTCCTCTATATATCCTCTTTGGTGAGAAGTCTCTTAAGGTCTTTGGCTTATTTTTAAGGCAGGTTGTTGGTTTTCTTATATTTGAGTTGTTAAGTTTTCTTTGCATATTTTTGGTATAAAAACAGACACATAGACAAGTGGAATAGTATAGAGAGCCCAGAAATAAATCCATGTGTTTATGATCAATTTGTTTTCAACAAAAACATGGGGAAAGGACAGTCTTTTTAATAAATAGTACTGGAAAACCAGGTATCTACATACAGAAGAATGAAATTAGACCTTAATCTCACACTATCTATAAAAACCAACTCAAAATGGATTAAAGACTTAAGTATAAGACCTGAAACTAAAAAATACTAGAGGAAAACGTAGGAGGAAAAACTCCATGATATCGGTCAAGGTTAAGATTTTTTGGACATACAAACAAAAACAGACAAATGAGATTGTATCAAACTGAAAAGCTCCTGCACAGAAAAAGAAAAAAATCAACAGAGTACAGACAACCTGCAACCTACAGAATGGAAGAATATGTTTACAAATCATACATCTGATAAAGAATTAATATGCAAAATATGTAAGGCATTCAAACAACTCAATAGCAAATAAACAAAGAACCCAGTTAGAAAGTGGGCAAATATATATGAATGGGCAAATATTTGAATATATGTTTCAAAAAAGAATACATATACATACCAAAAGGTATTCGAAAAATAGTATCACTAATCATCAGGGAAAGGCAAATCGTAACTACAATGAGATATCACCTTACATCTGTTAGAATGGCTATTATCGAAAAGACAAAAGATAACAAGTACAGTGAGAATGTAGAGAAAAGGGAAACTTTGTACACTGTTGATGGGAAGGTAAGTTGGTACCATCATTATGAAATAGAATGGAGATTTCTTAAAAAGTTAAAAAATATAATTAACATATTACCTGGCGATTCCACTTTGCCATTCTATCCAAAATAATTGAAATCAAAATTGTTACACTGAAGAAATATCTGCACTCCTTGTTCACTGCAACATTATTCAAAATAGAAAGTTATAAAATCAACCTAAGTACCATCAATAAATGAATGGATAAAGCAAATGTGATATATATATGGAATAGAATACTATTTGACTTTTAAAAGGAAGCAAATCTTGTTATTTATGACAATATGAATTAACATGGAGGGCATTATGTTAAGTGAAATAAACCAGAAACAATAAAACAAATACTACATGATCTCACTTACATATTAAGTGTGAAAATGTTCAACTCATATAAATAGAGAGCAAAATGGTGATTACCAGACCTTTGTTGCATGTATAGTTTGTGAATATTTTCTCCCATCCTGTAGGGGGTGTGTTTACTCTATTGATATTTTCTTTTGCTGTGTAGAGCTCTTTAGTTTGATTAGGTCCCACTTGTCAATGTTTTTGTTGTTGTTGTTTTTGTTGCTATTGCTTTTGGCGATGTAGCCATGAATTCTTTGCCAAGGCTGATGTCAATAAGGGTATTTCCTAGGTTTTCTTCTAGGATTTTTTCTTCTTTTAGCCCTTACATTTACATCTTTCAATCCATCTTAAGTTTTGTATATGGTGAAAAGTAGGGGTCTAGTTTTGTTCTGCATATGGCTAGCCAGTTTTCTCAACACTATTTATTGAATAGGGAGTCCTTTCCTGATTGCTTATTTGTGTCAACTTTATCAAAGATCAGATGGTTGTAGCTGTGTAGCTTTATTCCTAGGTTTTCTATTGTATTCCATTAGCCTCTGTGTCTGCTTTTGTCCCAACACCATGCTGTTTTGATTACTGTAGCCTTATAGTATAGCTTGAAGTTGAATAATGTGATGAGGATGCCTCTGGCTTTGTTCTTTTTGTTTAGAATTGCCTTGTCTATTTGGGCTCTTTTTTTTTTTTCAATTCTGTATGCATTTCAGAATAGTTTTTTCTACTTCTGTCTAAAATGATCTTGGTATTTTGATAGACAACATGGAATCTGTAAACTGTTTTGGGAAGTATGACAATTTTAACTATATTAACTTCTTATCCATCAGAATGGAATATTTTTCTATTTATTTTTGTTATATATGATTTATTTAGTAGTGTTTTATAGTTCTCTTTGTAGACATATTTTACCTCCTTGCTTAGATGTATTCTTAGGTATTTCATTTTTGTGTGTGTCTATTGTAAATGGGATTGTGGCTTAATTTGGCTCTCAGCTAGAATATTATTGGTGTATAAAAATGCTACTGATTTTTTACATTTTTTTTTAACCTGAAACTTTACTGAAGTCATTTCTCAGTTCCAGCAGCCTTTTGGAGGGGTCTTTAGGGCTTTCTATGCACTGATTCATATCATTAGCATAGAAAGGTAGTTTGACTTCCTCTTTTTCTATTTGAATTTTTTTCCTTTACCTGATTGCTCTGGCTAGCTCTTACAATACTATGTTGAGTAGGAGTGGTAAGAGTGGGCATTCTTGTCTTCTTCCAGTTCTCAAAGGGAATGTTTCAGCCTTTTTCCCATTCAGTTTGATGTTGGCTGTGGTTTTGTCATAGATAACTCTTATTCTTTTGAGATGAGTTCCTTCAATGCCTAGCCTGTTGAAGGTTTTTATCATGAGGGATGTTGAATGTTATCAAAGGCTTTTTTCTGTATCTATTGAAATGATCATGTCATTTTTGTTTTTAATTATGTTCATTTTGTGAATCACATTTATTGATTTGTGGGTTTTGAACCAAACTTGCAATCCAGAAAGCCTACTTGATTGTGGTGAATTACCTTTTTGATGTGCTACTGGATTCAGTTTGCTAGTATTTTCTTGAGGATTTTTACATCTAAGTTCACCAGAGATATTGGCCTAAAGTTCTCTTTTTTCACTGTGTCTCTGCCAGAATTTGGTATCAGGATAGTGATGGCTTCACACAATGAGTTAGGGAGGAGCTCTTCCTTCTCGATTTTTTGGGAATAGTTTCAATAGGTTTGGTACCAGGTTTTTGTTGCATGTCTGGTAGAATTTAGCTGTGAATTCATCTGGTGCAGGGCTTTCTTTGTTTGGTAGTTTAATTTTTATATGTTAATTCAGTCTCTTGAAGCCAGCAGTGAGTTGAGTCCTGTCTTTTCATCCAGCTTGCCATTCTATACCTTTTATGTGAACATTTAGGCCATTTACATTCAGTGTTAGTATTGATATGTGATATTTTGGTCCTGTCATTGTACCATACCATCATCATACCATACCTGTCATCATACCAGCTGGCTGTTTGGTAGACTTGTTTGTGTAATTGCTTTATATTGTCTGCAGGCTACATGCTTGAGTGTGCTTTTGTGGTAGCAGGTTTATTACTCCATTAAGGACCTCTTGAAAGGCTGGTCTGGTGTTAGTGAATTCCCTTAGTGTTTGCTTGTGTGAAGAGGATTTTATTTCACCTTCATTTATGAAGCTTAGTTTGGCAGGATATGAAATTCTTGGCTGGAATTTCTATTTTGAGGATATTGAACATAGGCCCCCAATTTCTTCTGGCTTGTAAAGTTTCTCTTGAGGGGTCTGCTGATGCTTTGATGGGATTTTCTTTGTAAGTGACCTGACCTTTTTTCTAGCTGCCTTTAAGATGTTATTCTTTGCATTGTCCTTGCTGAATATGATGGCTATGTGCTTTGGGGATAGTTGTCTTATACAGTATCACACAGGGGTTCTCTGTATTTCTCAAATTTGCATCTCCACCTCTCTAGTAAGACTGGGGAAATTTTCATGGACTATATCTTCAAATATGTTTTCTGAGTTCCTTACTCCCTTTGTCTCTGGAATGCCGATGACTCATAGATTTAGTGTCTTTACATAATCCCATATTTGTTGGAGGTCTTGTTCATTTTGTAAATTCTTTTTTCTTTATTTTTCTCTGACTGAGTTGACTTGAAGAACCAGTTTTCAAGCTCTGAGATTTTTTCCTCAGCTTGAGATATTCTGCTGTTAATGCTTCTGACTATATCAGAAATTCATATAGTGAATTATTCAATTCTAGAAATTCAGTTTGATTCTTTTTATTTTATTTTTGAGATGGAATTTCACTCTTGTCACCCAGGCCAGAGTACAATAGTGCAATCTCAGCTCCCTGCAACCTCTGCCTCCCAGGTTCGAGAGATTCTCCTGCCTCAGCCTCCAGAGTAGCTGGGATTACAGGCACCTGTAACACCAGGCCCAGCAATTTTTTTTTTTTTTTTTTTTTTGGTATTTTTAGTACAGACAGGATTTCACCATGTTGGCCAGGTCTCTAACTCCTGACCTGAAGTGATCCACCCACCTTGGCGTCCCAAAGTGCTGGGATTACAGGCGTGAGCCACCATACCCAGCCTAGTTTGATTCTTTTTTAAAATGGCTATTTTGTCTTTTAGCTCTTGGATTATTTTACTGGTTTCCTTGGATTGTTTTTCAACTTTCTCCTGGCTCTCAATGAGCTTCCATGCCATCCAGATTCTGAATTCTATATCTATCATTTCAGTCTGGTTAAGAACAGTTGCTGCGGGGTTAGTGTATTCATTTGAAGTAAGAGGACATTCTGACTTTTTAAATTGCTAAAATTCTTATTCTCATTCTTTCTCATCTGAGAGGGCTGATGTTTCTTTGACTGTGATGTAAGATGAGTATGATCAGTTGACTTCATTCCTGGGTGCTTTAAGGGGGACAGGTCGCATACAGGATCTTCATTTGTGGTTGAATTTTTGCCTTAGATTTCACAGATGCTGTTTACTGGCAAATTTTTGGTGTCGTTGTTTGGGCTGTAATCCAGTAGATGGTACTTAAGAGTGATGGCTGGCAGATGGGCTCTTAGTGGTAGCATTCTTTTGTATTTCAGCAAATTCACAGTAGTGCTCTGTGGAGGAGGACAGTGATGATCCCCTTACCAGGTTTACTCCTGCGCCTTGGAGAAGTCCCTTCTGATCACAAGCCACGTCTGTGTTTCCTTTGTTAGGTATTTCAAGCTATGGGGCTCCCTCGGGCAGAAGCTGTGACTGACAGGCAGGTCACATCCTTCCTGAACTGGCCCTGTGGCGTGAGGCATGCCCCACTCCCCTGTTGGCCCATGGTTACAGGTATCTCACTCCTCTCAGTGTTCTGAGAGTGGGGACTCCTGTGCTGCTTGGACATTGCCCAACCCAGTGAGTCTTGCCTGGCTAGACGAAGTGTGGGTGGGGAGAGTCATCTGGTTCACTGTATAGGTTTTTCTTGGAGAAACACATAAATTGGTGGAGCCACTGTGCTGGCAGGCCAAGCCAGTGAGTCTGGCCTGGCTAGGAGCAGCAGGGGTGCCTAGAGTCACCTGGTCAGGCATCTAGGGGTTTCTTGGGGGAATGCATTGCAGTGCATGCCTCCAGACTTCAGGCAAAAGCAGGGTCACTGGGCTGTAAGCAAGACTCAAGTCTTTTCTGGAAATAAGCGGAGTGTTCTGATGGCACCCTGTCACCATGATTGCAGCCTCTATTGGTATTATGGCAGCTGGTGCCAGGCTGCTCAGGGATTCAAGTCCTGTGGGGCTCCCCATGGTCTTGAGCAGTGCCTCTGCAAAAACTCTGTCTGGCTCTTTGTATCAGTGTTGACACCCAGGCAAGTCAGGAGGGTTTTCTTTTCCCAGGATTGCACAGATCCCCATGGGAAGGGTGGATCCCATTTGACTCTTACTCTCTCACCCTTTCTTTGTGTCAGGTAGCTTCCCCTGGCTCCATGCTGGTCCCAGGTACATGGCTGCCCAGCTCTGCTCTTCTTTGTTCTCTGTGTGTCCCCTCACTCCCTTGATATATCCTGACACGGTTTCTTAGGTGATCCACCTGAAGAGTCAGTATTTCGTATCCATGAAAGCAGTGCACACTTCTAGTCAGCCATCTTGAAACTGTGTATCCTTCTTCCTTTGCTGATGGGACTTAAGTTGAATCCACAACTTGGTAATTGTGAATAATGCTGCAATGAACATAGAAGTAGAAATATCTCTTCAGCATACTGATTCCACTTTTTTTTTTTTTTTTTTTGATATAAAAAATCTCACCTAGCTGTGAGATTGCTGAATTATTTGGTAATTTTATTGTTTTCTAAAGAACCTGCATACTACTTCCATAATGGCTGTATTAATTTACGTTCTCATCTGCAGTACATAAGTTCTTCTTTTTCTTCACATCCTCAACAACATTTGTAAATTTTTTGTGTGTTTGTTTGTTTGTTTGTTTGAGACAGAGTCTTGCTCTGTTGCCCAGGCTGGAGTGCAATGCTGTAATCTCAGCTCACTACAACCTCCACCTCCCAGGCTCAAATGAGTCTCCTGCCTCACCCTCGAGAATAGCTGGGATTATAGGCACGTGCCACCGTGCCCAGTCAATTTTTGTATTTTCATTACAGATGGGGTTTCACCATGTTGCCCAGGCTGGTCTTGAACTTCTGACCTCAGGTGATCCACCCACCTTGGCCTCCTAAAGTGCTGGAATTACAAGCATGAGGCACCATGCCCAGCCATGTTTTTGTTTGTTTGTGTTTTTTTTGTTTTTTTGTTTTTTGTTTTTAAATAATAGCCATTCTAACAGGTGTTAGGTGATATATCATTGTACTTTGAATTTTCATTTCCTTAATGATGAGTGATGTTGAGTATTTTAAAATATATATTTGTTGGTCATTTGTATGTCTTATTTTGAGAAATATCTATTTGGATCTTTTGCTCATTTTGCAATTTTTTTTTCTTCTTGCTATTAAGTTCAAATTCTTTATGTATTTTTGATATTCACTACTTATCAAATCTACAATGTGAAATTTTTTTTTCCTCTCTGAGGGTTGTCTCTTCACTCTATAAATTGCTTATTTTGCTGTGCAAAAGCTTTTTAGTTTGATGCAGTCTCATTTGTTTATTTTTGTTTTTGTTGCTTATGCTTTTTGTATCATACCTAAGAAATTTCTGCCTCAAGCAGTGTTGTGGAAGATTTTCACTATGATTTATTCTAGTAGTTTTATAATGTTACTTTTTTTTTTTTTTTTTTGAGATGGAGTCTTACTCTGTCACCAGGCTGGAGTGCAGTAGTGCAATCTTTGCTCACTGCAATCTCTGCCTCCTGGGTTCGAGCGATTCTCCTGCCTCAGCCTCCCAAGTACCTGGGATTACAGGCACGTGCCACCACTCATGGCCAATTTTTGTATTTTTGGTAGAGATGGGGTTTCACCATGTTGGCCAGGGTGGTCTCGAACTCCTGGCCTCAAGTGATCCACCCGCCTCTGCCTCCCAAGGTGCTGGGATTACAGCCGTGAGCCACCGTGCCCAGCCTTAATATTACATTTAAGTATTTAATCCATTTTAAGTTGATTTTGGTATACAGTATAAAATGAGAATTGAATTTCATTCTTCCTGTGGATATCTAGGTTTCCGAATACCATTTATTAAAAATACTTTCCTTTCTCCATTGCATGTTCTTGGCATTTTTGTTGAAAATCAATTGACCATAAATGCCTGGGTTCATTTCTGGGCTCATTATCCTGTTTGATTGGCCAATGTGTCTGATTTTATGCCAGTACCATTTCTGTTTTGATAACTAAATGATTGACATAGAGCTTGAAGGCAGCAAGTATAATGCCTCCAAATTTGTTCTTTTTGCTTAAGATGTTTTGGCTATTTGCAGTCTTTGTGGTGCCAGATGAATGTTAGAATTGTTTTTGGATTTTTGATAGGGACTACATTAAATCTGTAGTTCTTTTTGAGTGGTATGGATATTTTAACAATATTAATTCTTCCAATCAATAAATGTAAGATGTTTTCCATTTATTTGTGTCTACTACTTTTTTCATAAATATTTTATAGCTTTCATATACAGGTTTTTCATTTGTTTCGGTTTACTCCAAAGTATTTCATTTTTAAATGCTATTGTGAATTGTATTGATTTCTTTTTTTAAAGATAGTTTGTTGTTAGTGTAAATAAATCTTCTAATATGTGTGTGTTTATATTGTATTTTGCAACTTTACTGAATTAATTTGTCAGTTCTAATAGTTTTTTTGGTGGGATCGTTAGAATTTTCTATATATACTATCATGTCATTAACAAACAGAGAATTTTATTTCTTCCATTCCTATTTGAATGTTTTTATTTCTTTTTCTTGTTTATTGCTCTGGCTAGAACTTCCGTTAATACATTGAATAGTTGAGTAGGCATCCTTGTTTTGTTTCTGATCTTAAAAGAAAAGCTTTTAATTATCTGTTACTGAGTGGGAGGTTAGCTATGGACTTTTCATTTATAGCCTTAATTGTATAGAGATAGATTCCTTCTATGTCTAATTTATTTAGAGTTTTTAACATAAAAGAATTTTGAATTTTGTCAGTCAAATGCTTTTTCTTTTTCTTTTGATGACAGTAATGTTTTTGTCCTTCATTCCATTAATGTGGGTATCAAATTTATTTATTGGCAGATATTGAAACATCCTCGTAACCCGGGGATAAACCAAACTCGATCACAGTGAATGATCCTTTTAAAGTGTTGTTGAATTTGCTTTGCTATTATTTTTTTCAGGATTTTTGCATCTATGTTCATCAGTGATATTGGCCTATAATTTTTATTTTCCTGTAGTATCTTTCTCTGGCTTTGGTATTAGGACAATGTTGGCCTCAAAATATGAGTCTGGAAGTATTTCATAGTCTTTGATTTTTTGGAAGAGGTTTGAGAAACTTTTATATTAGTTACTCTTTAAACGTTTGTGGAAGTCTGCTGTGAAGCCATCTGGTCCAGGACTTTTGTCTTTGATGGGAGATTGTTCTACTATTGAGTCACCCTCCTTACTCTTTGACTATTCAGATCTTCTGTTTCTTCTTGAATCAGACTTTGTGGTTTATGTGTCTACAAATTTATCCATTTCTTCTAGGTTATCCAATTTGAGGACATAGAATTCTTCATAGTGGTTTCTTATACTCCTTTGTATGTCTGTCATATCACTTACAATGTCTCCTCTTTCTTTTCTAATTTTATTTAAGTCTTAATCTCTTTTTTCTTTGACTAAAAGTTTATTGATTTTATTTTGCTTTTTAAAAACTGAACTCTTCATTTTGTTGATCTTTTATATTATCTTTGTAGTATTTATTTCAGTTATTTATGTTCTGATTTTTATTACTTTCTTCCTTTTTCTGACTTTGGTCTTAGTTTGTTCTTTATTGTTTAATTCCTTGAGGTGGAATGTTAAGTTGTTTGAAATCTTTCTTCTTTTTTGATATAGGCAATTATTTCTACGAACTTCTGCCTTCATCTGTTATTGTTGCTATATAGGAACACCTGAGTCTGGGTAATTTATAACGAAAGGAGCTTTTTTGTTTGTTTGTTTGTTTTTTGTTTTTTTTCCTTCAAAATAGTTATTCTTTTTTTATTATTATTATACTTTAAGTTCTAGGGTACATGTGCATAATGTACACGTTTGTTACATATGTATACTTGTGCCATGTTGGTGTGCTGCACCCATCAACTCATCAGCACCCATCAACTCGTCATTTACATCAGGTATAACTCCCAGTGCAATCCCTCCCCACTCCCCTCTCCCCGTGATAGGCCCCGGTGTGTGATGTTCCCCTTCCCGAGTCCAAGTGATCTCATTGTTCAGTTCCCACCTATGAGTGAGAACATGCGGTGTTTGGTTTTCTGTTCTTGCGATAGTTTGCTGAGAATGATGGTTTCCAGCTGCATCCATGTCCCTACAAAGGACACAAACTCATCCTTTTTTATGGCTGCATAGTATTCCATGGTGTGGTTCTGCAGGCTGTAAAAGAAACATGTGGTACCAGTATCTGCATGGTTTCTGGTAGGGGCTTTTGTGCTGCATCAAAACATGGTGAAGAAAGTCAAAAGGGATGTGGGCATGTGTGAGGACGGACAAAACCCAGAGGTTTCCTTCTTTATAACAACCCACTTTCTTGGGAACTAATCTGTTTCCTCGAGAACCAATGCAGCCTCACAAGAATGAGAACTCATTTACTACCATGAAACTGCCTCCAAGTCATTCATAAAGAATCTTCTACCATGGCTCAAATATCTACCACTAGATCCTGCCTTGTAACACAGCCACACTGGGGATCGAATTTCAAAATGATATTTGGTGGGAACAAACAAACCACAGTAACTACCACCTGGAAATCGCTATTGTTGCATATCATGTTTTGGAATTTTGTGTTTTAGTTTTAATTTGTCTCAAGATTTTTTTTTATTTTTTCTTTAACATTTTTCCTACACGTTTGTTAATTTTCCGCAATAACTCCTGTCATTGGTTTCTAGTTTAATTCCAGTATGCTGAAAAGACATGTGATATAATTTCAATCTTTTTAAATTTGTTGACTTGTTTTTTGTCTTAATATATCGTCTATCCTAGAGAAAGGACTATGTGTGCTTGAGAAGAATGTGTATTCTGCTGCCGTTGGATGGAATGTTTTGTATATGTCAGTTAGGTCTTTTAGTTCTAAAATGTTATTAAAGTCCACTGTTTCCCTATTGATATTCTGTTTGGTTGATCCATCCATTTTCAGAAGTCCTCTAATACTGTGTGTTGCAGTCTATCTCACCCTTGGATCTATTTATATTTGTTTTGCATATTTAGATGTTCCAATGTTAGGTATATATATGTTAAAAATGTTGTATCTTCTTGATGAATTGACCCCTTTATTATTATAAAATAACCTTCTAAAATATTTTTAAAACCATTTTTGACTTAAAGTCTATTTTATTCATTACCAGTATACTCACCTGGGTCTCTTCTGGTTTCTATGTGTGTGGAATATATTTTACCATCTCTTCACTCGGTATGTGAGTTCTTAAGGCTAAAGTGAGTGTCTTTAGGCAGTATACTGCTGGATCTTGTTTGTTTTTATATCCATTTAACTACTCAGGTATTTTGATTGGATAATTAATTTACATTTAAAGTAATTATTAATAGGTAAGGACTTACTGCTGGCATTTTGATGATTTTTTGCTGATTGTTTTATAGTTTTTTCGTTCCTTATAATCCTAGTGTCTTTCTTTGTGATATGTTGTATTTTTTAGTGGTATGCTTTCTCTCTGTCATTTGTATGACTACTAGAGGTTTTTTCTTTGTGGTTGCCAAGAGGCTTATATAAAATAGCTTTTGTAGCTTAAATTTCCTAATTTCAGTTTAAAGTACCTTATCTTCAATCATATACAGAGATTTTAACCTTATACTTCAATCCCACATTTTATGCTTTTGATGTCATATTTTATATCTATTTATATTTTGTATCTGTCCATTGTTTATAATTATAGTTGTTTTAATGTATTTGTCTAACTCTGGTACTAAAAGTGAATTACACAGTGCTTCTACAGTATGACAGTATTCTGGTTTTGACTATATGTTTCCCTTACCAGTGAATTTTACACTTCTGTGTTTTTATATTGTTATTTATCTCTCTTGCTTTTTTTTGTTTTTTATGTTTTTTGAAATGGAGTCTCACTCTGTCACCCAGGCTGGAGTACAGTGGCGCGATCTCAGCTCACTGCAAGCTCTGCCTCCCAGCCATTCTCCTGCCTCAGCCTCCTGACTAGCTGGGACTACAGGCACCTGCCACCACATCCAGCTAATTTTTTTTTTTTTTTTGTATTTTTAGTAGAGACAGGGTTTCACGATGTTAGCCAGGATGGTCTCGATCTCCTGACCTCCTGATCTGCCCGCCTTGGCTTCCCAAAGTGCTGGGATTACAGGCATGAGCCACCGCACCTGGCCCTTTCTTTCATTTCAACTCAAAGAACTCTCTCTAGCATGTCTTATCAGGTTAGTCTCATGGTGATGAACTTCCTCAGCTTTTGCTTGTCTTGGAACTTCTTTATCTCTTTTTTTTATTTTCGAAGGGCAAATTTGCTAGGTGTAGTATTTTTGCTTGGCATTTTTGTTTTTCTTTAGCATTTTGAATATGTCATTCCATTCCCATCTTGTTTGCATTTTCTGTTGAGAAGTCTGCTAATATCCTACGGGAGATATTTTATATCTTACAAGTTTTTCTCTCTTGCTGCCTTTAAAATTGCTTCTTTGTCTTCAGCTTTTGAAAACTCGATTGTAACATGTCTCAGAGTATTCTTTTTTGAGTTGATCTTGCTGGAGATTCTTTGAGTTTTCTGAATTTCTTTGTCCACATTTCTCCTAAGATTTGGGAAGTTTTCAGATGATATTTCTGTAAATAAACTTTCTGCGCCTTTCTTTTTTCTCCATCTGACTCCTCATAATTCATATGTTTACATATTTGATAGTGTTTCATAAGCCTCTTATGCTTTATTCACTTTTTTTTTTTTTTGAGATGGAGTTTCACTTTTGTCGCCCAGGCTGGAGTGCAATGGCACAATCTTGGCTCAATGCAATGTCTGCCTCCTGGATTCAAGTGATTCTCCTGCCCCAGTCTGCCGAGTAACTGGGATTACAGGCACCTACAACCACACCCAGCTCATTTTCTGTATTTTTAGTAGAGATGGGGTTTCACCATGTTGGCCAGGCTAGTCTCAAACGCCAGACCTCAGGTGATCCACCAGCCTCGGCCTCCCAAAGTGCTGGGATTACAGGCATGAGGCACCACACCTGGCAGCTTTATTTACTCTTTCTCTCTCTTTTTTTGTTTGTTTCTTTATTTGGCTGGCTTCAAATGGTCTGTCTTTACATTTGCTAATTCTCTTTTCCATGATTAAGTCTGCTGTTGAAACTATTGAGTTTTTTAGTTCTGTCATTGTATTCTTTAGATCTAGGATTCTTCTTTAGTTTTTTATGGTTTTTATTTTCTCCTATACTTCACATTTTGTTTATGCATTTTGCTCATGTCTTTCTGATTTTATTTAGTTGTCTACCTGTATTTTCTTACATCTTATTAGCTCCTTGTGGATGATTATTTTGAATTCTTTTTCAGGCAATTTACATATCTCCACTAACTTAGGGTCAGTTATTGGAGTTTACTAATTTGCTTTGGTGGTGTCATGTTTGTCTGATTTATTGTAGTTTGTATAACCTCACATTGGATCTCTGCATTTTAAGGGGAAAACCCGTCTTTCAGTCTTCAGAGATGAGTTTTTTGGCATGTTAAATTCTTCTCCTGTTAGGTGTCTGGGCTGATGAAGTTGCCTGTGGGATCACAATAAATTAGGGCTGGATAAGGGTCTTGTGGTTTATGCTAGGTCCATACTGGAGAGAAAGTTTTACAGGGCTGGTACCAGAGACTCTAGTGGGTGTGGGTACTATTTGGTCCCTAGGAGTACTGGACTGTCTACAGGACCTTGGTCTGTGGTGCTGGCACTGGAATGAGGATCTGCTTCTGGGCATACGTATAGCAGGCCTGTTACCAGATGTTCTGATGGGTGTGGCTTCCTCTAGGTCTCTGGGAGAGATCCTGCTGGATCACTGGATGGGTCCCTGGGCTGGCTGTACTGCCCCAGTCTGTTGCTGAGACAGACTAGAACTGAAACACGCGGTCATTTCAGCATCCACAGCTGACACCAAGGTCTTCAGGACTGTCTTTAGTGTCACAGATAGGTGTGTTTTCCAGGAGTTTCCTGGGTGAGCAGTTATGCTTTCAGACTGCAGCTGAGAAAGGCTGAAGATAATTTATGAGATTATTTTAAAATGCATAATGTGACTGAGGCCAGGGCATCAGCCTTCAGGGGCACTCCTGGGTGTACCTCCCTCCAGGTCTCCAGGTGGATATAACCACTCCCAGGCCACTTCTTGGAGGGGCTGAAACTGAGCTTCATGGTTATTTAAAAGTCTTCTATGAGATTTGTGCTGGCAAGCTCAACCCAGTGGTACCAAGGGTGAGACTCCAAGCAGATCTCTAAGCAGGAAGGATAGTTCCCAGACTATCAAGTCATAGACTAATTTTCAGGCCCACTGCTGAAATTGATGTTGGCAGGCAGATGAGCCTGTCTGCCAAGGTACTAGAATGTGTTGTTCCTCCCAGACTCCATGGAAGATGATATTGGTAGCAGGCTCAAGGCCAAACAGGCTGTAGCTATGCCTTTTGGGGAACAGGGTCATTTCTGGTCTGAAGCTGAGACCACAATCAGTGAATCAGCCACCTGGGTGTGGGTCTCAGAATGACCCTTCTAGGTCTTGGGCTCACTGAGATGTCCCAACCTCCTACTTGAATCTCAAGGGTTCCCACAAAGAAATTTTTGTCTGTGGATGGGTACAGAATTCTTGTTGATGTGGGAGGATACGAGTGGATGACTATGACCTCGAGGAAGGTTCTTTTAGGCCTCCTGCCTTGATTTCAATTCTTTATGAGATTCTGATGGGAAGAAATTCTTGGAAAAAATTCTGATGAATTTTTGTGAGCTATATATCTGAGGCTTCCAGTGATTTTAAATTTTCATGCTGGGCCATAATGGACTCAAACATTTGTCAAAAATTCAGGTATTATTCTTTTACCTTATTTTTGACAGCCACTTCTTTTTATGCTATGTCAAACGGAAAAGAGTTGAGTGATCTACCTCTCACTAGAATAGTTTCTCACTCTAGAATCTCAATCATCTCAATACTCTCATGCACTCAGTAAATTATTTTGTCTATTATTTGGAACATTCTCACTGTTAGTATGATGTGTTCTTCAAGAATTTGCATTTTATGTGGAAGCAGAACTTCACTTGTTACTTGATCCCCTCCAGTTACTTTTAACTAGTGTTTGTACATATAACCTGGCAAATCAGAGGAATAAAACAAATACAAAATATAACACAAAATAACAATGTACTTCTCTTAGTATAATTTTAATATTCTCCTTTTGATTATACTTTAATATGTACTCATTTATTAATTCATTTAACAAGTGTTTAGCCAATATATAAGTATTACACATTTTTCAGCAATATTTCCTAAGTACTTAATACCATATTAGTTGTTAGACATTTAAAAATAATATCATTTGCAGTTTATGTAATTGTATTTCTAGGAACTTGAAGGGAAAAAGTGTAAATACAAGAACTAAAAAGAGATTCCAGTTACATGGTCAGTTACCATATAAATACAATTATTATTTTATAATAATAATTTTTATAATTTACATTGATTACAAATGCTAAGATAATGTAAGAAAAAATCTCATTCTCAATAGCAACACGAATTATAAATTACTTAGATTTAAATGTAACAACAACTGTGAACAAACTACTTGAAAGGAAAGATAAATGTTTATGAAATACATTAAATGAGACCTCAGTTAATAGACAGTCATATCCCATTTCCCCAAATGGAAAGAGTCAACATTTTACAGATTTTGATTCTTTCAACAAAACACATAAATAAATTTATAGTCTTGTCAATTAAAACTACATAGTTAATTTTTAGGGGAACTTGATTAAATAATCTCTCATGAAGGCAAAAAAAATGCTAATCAAATAGTAAAGCATAATGAAAAAATAGTTACAAAAATAGTTACTGAGTGTCTTTTTATAACAGTTCTTATGTGAGGTACTAGGGACAGTGGATAACAAGATAGACAAGACCCTGACCACAGAGAAATTACAATCTAAAGGAAGAGTCTTACACTGAATAAGAAATTACATGAGGATTAGTTTTATCAAATTGTCTGGAAATTCTTCCTAAAAAAATGGTATTGAAGGTGAGCATTTGAATAAGAATCAACTTTTTTGTTTTAGATGTTAACTTTATTTCTTAACTTGAATACTTTCATAGAGAATGAAGACATGAAAAGTTTTGAAAAAGCATGAGTATATTTTAGTGCTGTTACTGGTCTTTATAAACTGGTGGGTGAAGGAGGAGGAAGATATCTAGTCACTGATGGAAGTTAATGGTTAGGGTGTTCCATTACTTTAAATACATCTAATAGAGGAGACAAAGGGAAGGAAGAGGAGTAGAACTGTTTCAACAATCATCAGGTACCCAAGTGAAATGAGTTCTTGTTGGCTTAGGTGGGGTAAAGAGTAGCATCTCTATCAGCTGGTCTCAAAGGTTGTAAAAAACTAAATTATCTGGGCATCACTCATTATAAACCTATAATAATTATAATAGACATATAAGCTTAAATGACAGGAATTAAATATACGATTAAATTGGAATTTTAAGTTAATGACAAATGGGTGGATTATTTAAAATGTGACTGCCAGGTGACTTAAATTTAGGATTATTTGTTTTCTTACATCTTATGATGAAATAAATTCAATATGTATGAATGGTTTAAGCATGGAAAACACAGAGAAAAGAGCATAAGGATAACTATTTGTGTCATTTGAATATGAAGAGGAATCCTAAAAGAAAGAGATCAAGTATAGAAGTCATGTAAAATAAAGATTATTTGACTACATAAAAAAATTAAAATTGTAAATAAATATATTATAAATAATAAGTTAATTAGGAAAATAAAAACCTAATAGAAAATCTACAAATTATGTAAGTGAGAAATTCATCAAGGAAAAATGTAATTGGCCAGAAAACATATTTTAAAATCATATTATTTCTGAGAATGAAAATACCAGTTAAAATGTATAATTATATCTTTCATGGTCAAATTGCTAAAAATTATTTAAAAACAATTCCCTTGTTACCATTTGTAAAAAGTATACTTTTATGTACTGATGAAAATTGGCATTATACTGGCATAATAGCATATAACATTAATATAAAATTAATATAATAAAGAAGATAATTTAGTACCAAAAATTAAAAATATTATATATGCAGTTGCCTATTGCTTTGCCTTATGTCTTCACACATTTCAACATAATACATTTCTGGAACAGAAGTGAAATTTTACCAAATATTTGGCTATAAAGATGTTCATCAGAGTGTTATTTACAGTAAAAGAAAACTGGGGAATCAGTAACATGAAACAAGATAATTGTATATAGATATTTAAAGGGATGCCTTAAAATGCATTTGCTGATATGATATACTTGTCTTGCCTTAAAATACTAAGTGAAGAAATATATTTTTAAAACCTACTTAGAGTATATATTTTATTAAAAACAAAAACAAATATAAATAGGTTGGACTTAAACTAAAGAGCTTTTGCACAGCAAAAGTAACAGCAGAGTAAACAGACAATGCACAGAGTGGGAGAAAGTCTTCACAATCTATACATCTGACAAAGGACTAATATCCAAAATCTATAAGGAACTCAGATAAATTGGCAAGAGAAAAAACAAAGAGTCCCATCAAAAAGTGGGTTTAGGACATGAAGACAATTATCAGAAGAAGATATATGAATAATCAACAAATATGAAAAAATTCTCAATATCACTAATAATCAGGGAAATGCAAATCAAAACCACAATGTGATACCAACTTACTTTTGCAACAAGGGCCAAAATAAAAACAATTAAAAATGATAGATGTTGATGTGGATGTGATGAAAAGGGAACACCTTTACACTGCTGGTGGGAATGTAAACTAGTACGACCACTATGGAAAATAGTGTGGAGATTGCTTAAAAAATGAAAAGTAGAACTACCATGTGATCCAGCAATCCCACTACTGGGTATCTACTCAGAGGAAAAGAAGTCATTACATGAAAAAAATACTTGCACATACGTATTTATAGCAGCACAATTCTCAATTGCAAAAATATGGAACCAGCCCAAATGTCCTTCAATCAACGAGTGGATAAAGAATTTGTGGTGTGTATATATATGATAGAATGCTACTCAGTCATAAAAAAGAATGAATTAGTGGCATTTGCAGCAACCTGGTTGGAACTGGAGACTATTATTCTAAATGAAGTAATTCAGAAATGGAAAACCAAACATCAAGTATTCTCACTCGTATGTGGAGCTAAGCTATGAGGATGTAAAGACGTAAGAATGATACAATGAACTTTCAACACTTGGGGGAAAGGGTAGCAAGGGGGGGTGAGGGATAAATGACTACAAATCGGGTGATTCATGCACCAAAATCTCACAAATCACCCCTAAAGAACTGAGTCATATAACCAAATACCACCTATTCCCCAAAAGTCAATGAAAATAAAAATAGAATATATATATATATAATTGAAAAATTGAATATATATATATATTCAATGTTTATTTCCATATATATATAGAGAGAGAGAGAGAGAGAGGGATGTTGTAGTAAAACAAACTATACATGAAGGAGTTTAAATGTTTATTTTACTTGGGAGTGATTATTTTCTTCCATTTACTTATTTTTAAAGTTTTTTTTCTGTAGTAAATAACTTCTTCTCGTGCACTTTTGAGATTTTCTAAAACAATAAATGTCAGTTTGATTCATTTTATGCCATTTATTAGCTATGTGCTTTGGATAGTGTCTTTTCAACTTCACTTTCCGCATCTTTAAAACAGAATAGAAATACTCATTGTATGTTGTTTTGAGTATCATATACTATTAGAAATATCAACAGGTATGGCCATACATCACTTAACAATGGGGACACATTCTGACAAATGAGTTATTAGGCAATTTTGTCTTTGCTTGAGCATCATAGAGTGTATATACATAAACCTACATACTAATATCCTACTGCACATCTAGGCTATATGGTAGAGCCTATTACTCCTAGGCTACAAACCTTGACAGCATATTACTGTACTTAATACTGTAGACAGCTGTAATACAATGGTATTTTTGTATCTACATATAGCTAAACATATCAAAGGTACCGTAAAAATGCAATATTATAATTCTGTGGAATGCTTTCATATATGTGGTCCCTCATTGACCAAAATATTGCTATGTAACACATGGCTATATTACTTTCATTCTTCCCTTTCCAAGAGATTTTCTTTGGTTATCATTTCTATTGTACATTTTTTTCAGAATGTTATTTTAGAGATATATGTTTTTGCCAAGTTTGCATTTTTGCAAATTTGATGGAGGAAATAAACTTCAAAACTTGACCAACAGTCACAAGTCAGAGTAGCAGCAACATCAAAAGTTGTCCCTGATGGTCACTTATTTTCCAACTTTTTCACATGTAAACACTCTTTCCTCAAGTGAAAATCTAATTTGCAGGTGTGGGAGGATGCGGTAGCTTCAATTACCATGTTTTGGCTTCAATTGCTGTGTTTTGGAGGCCCAGCAATAGGATATGTCATCACCGGGGAGAATGCCTTGAGAAATGTGATCAGCCCCGGACATTCCTATTCTTGTCAGACATATTTTGCATCTAGGTACAGTTGTCCCTAAGATACCTTAGGGAATTGGTTCCAAGACCTTCCCTAGTACCAAAATCTGAGGATGCTCATGTTCCTTGTATAAATGGCACAGTATTTGCATATAACCTACCCACACCTCCGGTATAGCTTAAATCATCTCTAGGTTGCTTATGGTACCTAATACGATGTGAAGGCTACGTAAATAGTTGTTATACTGTGTTGGTTTTCATCTGTATTACATTTTTATGTTGTATGTTATTTTGTATTGTTTTTGCTCAAATATTTTGATCCATGGTTGGTTGAATCTGTGGATGAAGAACCCGAGTAGACAGAAGACTGACCATATTGCCAGCAGGATTGCAACCCTGTTTTTACAGAAGCTTTGGGCATTGTTCATAGCACTGACTGCAGTATATGAAGAGAGAAAGGAAGCAGGGATGCACTCAACAGAGTCACATTGCTGTCCAGATCATACATTTAGGGTCTTCAACAACCTGTTCTTGATCAATAATAAATATTTACTGAATGCTCACTGCATACCATGCTACGATACTTTAACATCTCATTCGGTTCTTAGGATAGTCAGTTTTGCAGATGAGAAGGCAGACTCAGAAAAGTTAAGCAATTTTCCCATAGTCACATAGCTAGTGTCTTGAACAAAGATTCATTGGCCCTGACTTTGGAGGCCCTCTGAAGCAATGCCCCTTTCCTTTTCCCTTCGAGACTTTATCTTTCCTTTTTGAACTTCTTGGGATGCAAACCAATGTTTATATGTTTTATCGGCCTGACCTTTGGGTAGTTCCATGAACAGCCTTCCGTACCCCTTCTGCCTATCGCCTTGAGCCATCTCCCATGGCCTGTTGTTCTGTGCAGCAGCTTGGGTGATGCCCAACCACACTAGAAAGGGCAGTCTGCTTTAGAGAGTAATCTGATTCAAATGCTTGTCTCATCTAGAAACACCCTCACAGACACAACCAGAAATAATGTTTAGTCAAATATCGGAGACTCCATGATCCATTCAAGATGAAACATAAAACTAACCATCAGAGGTCCCAAACGGCTTATATGTATATTAAAAAGAAGGAATAATCATGAGCTTTTCAGGTGAGTCTCTTTTACTAGCTGTGCAATATTGGGCCAGTTTGTTTACTTCCTTCTGCTTCATTTTACCTTTAAAACGGAAATAAGAAAAAAGTGAATAAGTGAATAACTTCTAACACAGTGCCTAGAAGTCAGGAGATATAAATGCCAGTTCCCTCCTTTAGCCTCCCCCAACCTCACATACTTTCTATTCACTAACATTTGTCTTCTTTAAATTTATAAATTCAAACAAAATCTCATTTTGTTAGATAACCAAACAGATGATCATATGATTGTTTCTTAGCAGATATCTTGGTAAGACGAGATTATGGGCACTATTTATCTCTCTTCTCTTATTAGCTAAGATTATTAAAACAGAATGTAAGAAAGTGAAGATTTATTTACAAATCTTTAGGAATTCAACATGTCAGAATGACCTAATAAATTAGGTTTGTGAATATGTGCTTTACACAGTTATATACCCATCACACTAAAAAGAATTCTTCAAATGACTTCCTAAAAAAAATCGTATCTATGTGCAGCTACTGTCTCTCATCTTCCTATGATAAAAACAGAAGAGAAACAGCATGTGTGCACATAAATACACATGCACACACACACACAAACACAACATGTATGAATAAGTCATAAAAAATGCACTCACTAATAATAAGGAAAGTGGTCCCAATGAAATCCTGTGAAGTTGCATACACACACACATATACACACACACAAACTTGTGTGTGTGTATGTGTATGTGTTTGTGTATCTATATATATGAGCAGCTTTCTTTCTTTCTTTTTTGATAAGTTCTTTAGTAGTGATTTCTGAGATTTTGGTGCACCTGTCAGCCAAGCAGTGTACAGAGTTACCCAGTGTGTTATCTCTTATCCCCCACCCCTCTCCCACCCTCTTCCCCAAGTCTCCAAAGTCCATTATATAATTTATACCTTTGAGTCCTTGTAGCTTAGCTTCCACTTGTAAGTGAGCACATATGATGTTTGGTTTTCCATTCCTGTGTTACTTCACTTAGAATAATGGTCTCCAACTCCATCCAGGTTGCTGTGAATGCCATTATTTCATTCTTTTTTATGGCAGAGTAGTATTCCATGGTGTATGTATACCACGTTTTCTTTATTTGTTGGTGGATGGGCATTTAGGCTGTTCTATATTTTTGCTATTGTGAATTGTGCTTCTATAAATATGTGTGTGCAAGTATCTTTTTCTTATAATAACTTCTTTTCTCCTGAGTAAATACCCAGTAGTGGGATTGCTGGATCAAATGGTAGTTCTACTTTTAGTTCTTTAAGGAACCTCCATACTGTTTTCCATAGTGGTTGTACTAGTTTACATTCTTACCAGCAGTGTAAAAGTGTTCCCTTTTCACCAAATCTATGCCAACATCTATTATTTTTTGATTTCTTAATTATGACAAATGCAACAAAAACAAAGATAAATATATGGGACCTAATTAAACTACAAAATTCTGTGCAGCAAAAGAAATAATCAGCAGAGTAAACAAGCAACCCACAGAGTGGGAAAAAATCTTCATAAACTCCATCTGACAAAGGACTAATATCCAGACACTCCAAGGAACTCAAACAAATCAGCAAGACAAAAACAACAACAAATAAATCCATCAAAAAATGGGCTAAAGATATAAATAGGCAATTTTCAAAAGAAGATAATACACATACAAAAAGGATATTTTCTCACTAAGATATTTTGTTATGTTTATTTTTATATTGTTGATTATCTTATAAAAGCAAAGCAAGTAATATGTAAACCATATTGCCAATCTATATTTTCTTTTGCAACTTCTCATTTTTCATGATCCGTGGTACTAGTTGTGGGAATTTGTGGGCAAAAACCTCCCTTCTCTATTTTAGGATTTATTTATTATGATAAGCTTTCACATTTTACAGGTGAATTTGAGGAGTCTGCAAAATAGAGAAATATATATTTTTATGTTGTGTATGAAACCCAAGGACAAAAGACTGTGTAGTATGTATCATCACTGTAGTCACTAGGCCCAGGAAAGGTAAGTAAATTGTCTAAAAGTATCAAGAAACACAAGGGAAATTTTAGCATTTTCCAATTCTGTTTTGCACTCACTTTGTCTGCAGTAATATTGGCAGTGGACATGTGGCACGGAGAGATAATCTGGTGCGTATGTGGGAGGGAGAGTGCAGGGATTGTAGAATTTTGCTTTGGAACACAGTGCTGCCCTGTCACAGTATAATGTAACACAAGGCAGACTTTAGCTGGCAACCAACAAGGAGCATTTAAACTAACCCTAGCCAGAGGTGAATCCTACATCCCGGTAGTTACAATCTGAGTTCTGGCAAGCTCCACCACCATGGACTAAAGAGCTCTGGGGTCCTAAATAATCTTGAAAGGCAATCTAAGCCACCAAGACTGTAACTCTTGGGCAGTCCTGTTGCTGTGCTGGGCTTGGAACCAGTGGACTTGGGGTCCATGTAACCTAGTAAGATACCAGCCAGCTGGAGCAGCCAATGGAGTGCTTACATTACTCCTCTTCCAACCCCAGGACATGCAGCTTGCAGCTCCAGGAAAGACTTCTTCCTTCTGCTTGAGGAGAGGAGACGGGGAGATTAAAAGGACTTTGTTCTTGTAACTTGGATATAAGTTCAGCCACAGTAGAATAGGGCATCAGGCAAAGTTCTGAGGCCCCCATTCCAGGCTCTAGCTCCAGGACGATATGTCTAGACACACTCTAGGCCAGAAGGAAACCCATTACCTTGAAGGCAAGGACCCAGTCCTGTAAGGATTTATTGTCTGTTTACTGAAGAGCCCTTGGACCCTGAAAAATCAGCAGTGGTAGTCATGCAGTCCTTGTCATGGACCTTGGGTTAGACTCAGAGCCATGTTGGCTTCAAGTGTGATCCAGCACGTTCCCAGCTATAGTGGCTGTGGGGAGAGTCTCCTTCTGCTCGAGAAAAGTGGAGGAAAGAGTAAAGGTGACTTTGTCTTCAAGCTTAGGTACCAGCTTGGTTACTGTGGGGTAAAGAAGGTTCCTGGGGTCCCTGATTCCAGGATTTGGCTCCTGGACAGCACTTCTGGACCTTCCCTTGACCAGATAGTATTCCACTGCCCTGAAGGGAGAGACTTGACACTAGCAACATTAACCACTAGCTGACTACAGAGCCCTTGGGACTTGAATGAACATTGGTAGTAGCAGGCAGTACTTGCTATGAAATTGGGGTGGTGGTTGCCATGGGGAGAAACTTCTCTGCTTGAGAAAAGGGGAATGAAGAGTGGGAATAACTTTGTCTTGTGACTTGGGTGCCAGCTCAGGTGCAATAGAATAGAGCACTAGGTAGATTCCTAAAGTTTCTGATTCCAGATCATGGCTTCTGGAAAACATCTTTGAACTGCCTGAGGCCAGGGAGAACTTGCTTCCCTGAATGGAAGGACATAAGCCTAGCTGGATTCACTGTCTGCTGACTACATAGCCCTTGGGCCTTGAGTGAATATAGGTGGTAGCCAGGCAGTAGTCACTGTGGGTCTTGGGTGAGACCCAGTGCTGTGCTTGCACTGGGTCTGACCCAGTGCAGTCCTAGAAGTGGTAGCCAAAGGGGTGTTTGTGTCACCCTTCCCCCAGCTCCAGGAAGCTCAGTGGAGTGAGACTCTGGGGGACAGTAAGAAAGAGAACAAGAGTCTCTGCCTGGTAATCTGAGGGAATTCTGGATCTTACCCCTAAATACCAAGGCAATAGCTTTATGAGACTGCAAAAGCCACAGAGTTACTAGGCTTCGGGTATCCCCTAATGCAGATATTGCCACAGAGATAAAAGACTTAGATTGCAATACTCAAGTCCCTTTGAATACCTGGAAAGCGTTCCAGGCACAAAACAAGATCAGACTGTGAAGACTATAGTAAATACTTACTCTTTTTTTTTTTTTTTTTTTTTTTGAGACGGAGTCTCGCTCTGTCGCCCAGGCTGGAGTGCAGTGGCCGGATCTCAGCTCACTGCAAGCTCCGCCTCCCGGGTTCACGCCATTCTCCTGCCTCAGCCTCCCGAGTAGCTGGGACTACAGGCGCCCGCCACATCGCCCGGCTAGTTTTTTTTGTATTTTTTTTTTTTTAGTAGAGACGGGGTTTCACCTTGTTAGCCAGGATGGTCTCAATCTCCTGACCTCGTGATCCGCCCGTCTCGGCCTCCCAAAGTGCTGGGATTACAGGCTTGAGCCACCGCGCCCGGCCAAATACTTACTCTTCAATGCTCAGACACTAAGAAGAATCTGCAAACATCTACAGTATCTAGGAAAACATGATATCATCACATGAACTAAATAAGGCACGAGGGACCAATCCTGGAGAGACAAAGCTCTATATGTGACCTTTCTAACACAGAATTTAATGTTGCTGTTTTAAGGAAAATTAATGAAATTCAAGA
This sequence comes from Papio anubis, assembly GCF_008728515.1. Classification (NCBI taxonomy): domain Eukaryota; kingdom Metazoa; phylum Chordata; class Mammalia; order Primates; family Cercopithecidae; genus Papio; species Papio anubis. The sequence continues at coordinate 140,158,825 of NC_044982.1, forward strand.
TAGCACAGAGAAGGAATTGGAATCCTATCAGATAAATTTAACAAAGCTATTGAAATAATTAAAAAGAATCAAGCAGTAACTCTTGAGCTGAAAAATGTAACTGACCTACAGAAATATGCATCAGAGACTTTTAATAGTAGAATTGATCAAGCAGAAGAAAGAATTAGTGAGCTTGAAGAAAGACTATTTGAAAATACACAGTAAGAAGATACAAAAGAAGAAAAAAGAATAAAACATGGATACAATATCTGGAAAATAGCCTAAAATGGCAAATCTAAGAGTTATTGGCCTTAAAGAGGAGGTAGAGAGAGAGATCAATGTAGAAAGTTTGCTCAAATACGTAATAACAGATAACTTCCCAAACCTAGAGAATAATACGAATATTCAAGTAGAAAAGGTTTGGGCTAGGCATGGTGGCTCACGCCTATAATCCCAGCACTTTGGGAGGCCAAGGTAGGTGGATCACTTGAGGCCAGGTGTTCAAGACGAGCCTGGCCAACATAGTGAAATCCTGTCTCTACTAAAATAAACAAAAATTAGCTAATCCAGAGGCTGAGGCAGGAGAATCGCTTGAACCTGAGAGGTGGAGGTTGCAATGAGCTGAGATGGCACCACTACACTATTTGTTGTATTTGTACCACTACACTATTATTTGCTGTAAATAAAAATTACAACAACTTTTCAAGACATAGACATTATACTAGTATAGAATAGAAACTACAAAAAGTTAAAAAGCTAGGGGATGAAGTTAAAGTGCAGAATTTGTCTAAGTTTTCTCTTAGATTGTTTGCTAGTTAGTTTGTTTATGCAATCAGTGTTGAGTTTTCATCAGATTGAAATAATGGGTTTTAAGATGCTATTTGTAGGCCTCATAGTAACTTCAAATAAAAAATCTACAAGAGACACACACACACAAAAAAGCAAGAAATTAAAACACAATACCAGATAAAATCAACTTTACAAAAAGAAAAACAGAAAGCAAGAGAGGGAAGAAAGGACCACAAAAAACAAAACAGGAAATTAATAATAAAATGGGAGGGGTAAGTTGTTTCTTAACAATAATAACATTGAATAGAAGTGGACCAAACTCTTCAATTAAAGGACATAGAATTGCTAAATGGATATATGAACAAGACCCATTGATCTGCTGCCTAGAAGAAACACACGTTAGCTATAAAGACACACATGGATGGTAAATAAAGAGATGGAAAAGATATTCCACTCAAATGGAAATCAACAAAGAGCAAGAGTAGCTTGACTTATATCACACAAAATAGATTTCAAGGCAAAAACTAAAAAAGCAACAAAAAGTTCATTTTATAATGACAAAGGAGTCAATTAAACAGGAGGATATAACAATTATAAATATGTATGCACCCAACATTGGAGCACCCAGATATACAAAGCAAATATTATTAGACCAAAGAGAGATATATATTCCAATACAGTAAGAGCTGGAGACTTAAACACTGACTTTCAGCATTGGGCAGATCATCTACACAGAAAATCAACGAAAAAACATTAGACTTAACCTGCACTGTAGACAAAATGGACTTAATACATATTTATAGAACATTTCATTCAAGAACTGCAGAATACACCTTCTTGTCCTCAGCACATGGGTGATTCTCAGGGATAGACCTTATGTTAGGCCACAAAACAAGTCCTAAATAATTACAAAATAATAATAAAAATATATCAAGTATCTCTTCTAACTGCAGTGGAAGGAAATTAGAAATCAATAGCAAGAGGAATTTTGGAAACCTACCATCACATGGAAATTAAACAATATGCTCCTGAATAACCAGTGGGTCAATGAATAAATTAGGAAGCTAATTTCAAAATTTGTTAAAATAATTGAAAATGGAAACACAACATACTAAAATCTATGGGATACAGCAAAGGCAGTGTTCATAGCAAAAAATATAGCAATAAGCACCTACGTAAAAGAAGTGGAAAACTTTAAACAACCTAACTATGCACATAAAGAATGAGAAATGCAAGAGCAAACTAAAGCTAAAATAAGTAGAAAAAATAATATAAGAATAAGTGAAATTGAAACAAAAAATAACAATAACAAAATCTATGAAATGAAAAGTTGGTTTCTTGAAAAGATAAAATTTGCAAACCTTTAGTCCAACTAACTGAAAAAAAAGAGAGAAGATTCAAATAAATAAACCAGAGATGAAAGGGACACACTACAACTGATATTACAAAAATTCAGTAGAACATTAGAGGCTACTGTGAGCAAGTATATGCCAATAAATTGGAAGACCTAGAAAAAATAAAGTCCTAGACACATACAACCTACCAAGATTGAACCATAAAGAAACCCAAAAATCCCAACTGACCAAAAAGAAGTAATTAGACCACTGCAGCACTCTTCACAATAACAAAGACATGAAATCAAGCTAAATGCCCAGCAATGACAAATTGGTTGAAGAAAATGTGGAATACTATGCAGCCATAAAAAAGAAAGATCATGTCTTTTGTGGGAACATGGACGCAGCTGGAGGCCATTGTCCTTATCAAACTAATGCAAGAACAGAAAACCAAATATAGCATTTTCCATTTATATGTAGGGATTAAAAGATGAGAACTCATGGACACAAAGAAGGAGACAACAGACACTGGGGTCTACTTGAAGATGGAGGGTGGGAGGAGGGAGAGGAGCAGAAAAATAACTATTGGGTACTAGGCTTAGTACCTGGGTTGTGGACAATCTGTGCAACAAACCTTCATGACGCAAAGTTAACTATATAACAAATATATATACAAATATAACAAATCTAATATTTCTGTTATATGATATATAACAAATCTGCAATGTACCACTGAACCTAAATTAAAAGATTTTTTTTTAAAGTAATGAGATCAATGACAAAATAAAAAGTCTTTCAGAAAGAAAAGCTCAGGACCCAATGGCTCCACTGCTGAATTTTATCAAACATTTAAGGAAGAGCTAATACCAATTCTACTGAAACTATTCTGAAAAAGAGAAGACAAAGGATTACTTTCAGACTCATTCCATGAAGTCAGTATTACCCTGATACCAAAAAATTCACATATAACAATATTAACCTTAAATGTAAATGAGCTAAACACCTCAATTAAAAGACACAGACTGGCAAATTGGATAAAGAGTCAAGACCCATTGGTGTGCTGTATTCAGGAGACCCATCTCACATGCAGAGTCACACATAGGCTCAAAATAAAGGGATGGAGGAATACTTACCAAGAAAATGGAAAGCAAAAAACAAAAAACAAAAAGCAAAAACAAAACAGTGATTGCAATCCTAGTCTTTGACAAAACAGACTTTAACCAACAAAGATCAAAAAAGATAAAGGACATTACATAATGGTAAAGGGATCAATGCAACAAAAAGAGCTAACTGTCCTAAAAATATATGCACCCAATACAGGAGCACACAGATTAATAAAACAAGTTCTTAGAGACCTACAAAGATACTTAGACTCCCACACGATAATAGTGGGAGACTTTAACACCCCACTGTCAACATTAGGCAGATCAACAAGACAGAAAATTAACAAAGATATTCAGGACTTGAACTCAGCTCTGGACCAAACGGACTTAATAGACATCTGCAGAACTCTCTGCCCCAAATCAAGAGAATATACATTCTTCTCGGCACCACATAGCACTTATTCTAAAATCAGTGACATAATCAGAAGCAAAACACTCCTCAGCAAATGGAAAATAATGGAAATCATAACAGTCTCTCAGACCACAGTGCAATCAAATTAGAACTCAGGATTAAGACACTCACTCAAAACTGCACAGCTATATGAAAACTGAAGAATCTACTCCGGAATGACTACTGGGTTAAAAATCAAAATTGAGGCAGAAATAATGAAGTACTTTGAAACCAATGAGAACAAACAGACAATGTACCAGAATCTCTGGGACACAGCTAAAGCAGTGTTAAGAGGGAAATTTATAGCACTAAATGCCCACATTAGAAAGTGGGAAAGATCTCAAATCAACACACTAACATCACAATGAAAAGAACTACTAGAGAAGCAAGAGCAAACAAATTCAAAAGTTAGCAGAAGACAATAACTAACTAATATCAGAGCAGAACTGAAGGGTGGAAAAAGATATTCCACTCAAATAGAAATTAACAAAGAGCAAGAGTAGCTTGACTTACATGACAGAAAATAGATTTCAAGAAAACCCCATCATCTCAGCCCGAAAACTCCTCAAGCTGATAAACAATTTCAACAAAGTCTCAGGATACAAAATCAATGTGCAAAAATCACAAGCATTCCTATACACCAATAACAGACAGGCAGCAGAGAGCCAAATCATGAGTCAACTCCCATTCACAATTTCTACATTGAGAATAAAATATAGAGGAATCCAACTTACAAGGGATGTGAAGGACCTCTTCAAGGAGAACTACAAACCACTGCTCAAAATAAGAGAGGACACAAACAAATGGAAAAACATCCCATGCTCATGGATAGGAAGAATCAATATCATGAAAATGATCATATTGCCCAAAGTAATTTATAGATTCAATGCTATTCCCATCAAACTACCATTGACTTTCTTCACAGAACTAGAAAAAACTTTAAATTTCATATGGACCCAAAAAAGAGCCCATATAGCCAAGACAATCCTAAACAAAAAGAACAATGCTGGAGGCATCATGCTACCTGACTTCAAACTATACTACAAGGCTACAGTAACCAAACAGCATGGTACCGGTTCCAAAACAGATATATAGATCAATGGAACAGAACAGAGGCCTCAGAAATAATATCTCACATCTACAACCATCTGATCTTTGACAAACCTGACAAAAGCAAGCAATGGAGAAAGGATTACCTATTTAATAAATGGTGCTGGAAAAACTGGCTAGCCATATGCAGAAAACAGAAACTGGACCCCTTCCTTACACCTTATACAAAAATTAACTCAAGATGGATTAAAAACTTAAATGTAAAACCAAAAACCATAAAAACCCTAGAAGAAAAACTAGGCAATACCATGGAGGACATAGGCATGAGCAAAGACTTCATGACTAAAACACCAAAAGCAATTGCAACAAAAGCCAGAATTGACAAATGGGGTCTGATTAAATGAAAGAGCTTCTGCTCAGCAAAATAAACTATCATCAGAGTGAACAGGCAACCTACAGAATGGGAGACAATTTTTGCAATCTATCCATCTGACAAAGGTCTAACATCCAGCACCTACAAGGAACTTGAACCAATTTACGAGGAAAAAAACAAACAAACCCATCAAAAAGTGGGCAAAGAATATGAACAGACACTTTTCAAAAGAAGACATTATGTGACCAACAAACACATGAAAAAAAAAAAAAAGCTCATCATCACTGGTCACTAGAGAAATGCAAATCAAAACCACAATGAGATACCATCTCATGCTAGTTAGAATGGCGATCATTAAAAAGTCTGGAAACAACAGATGCTGGTGAGTATGTGGAAAAATAGTAACGTTTTTACACTGTTGGTGGGAGTGTAAATTAGTTCAACCATTGTGGAAGGCAGTGTGGCGATTCCTCAAGGTTCTAGAACCAAAATACCATTTGACCCAGCAATCCTATTACTGGGTATATACACAAAGGATTATACATCATTAACTGTAAAGACAAATGCACATGTATGTTTTTTGCAACACTATTTACAATAGCAAAGACTTGGAACCAACCCAAATGCCCATCAGTGATAGACTGCATAAAGAAAATGTGACACCATGGAATACTATGCAGCTATAAAAAAGAATGAGTTCATATCCTTTGCAGGGACATGGATTAAGCCAGAAACCATCATCCCCAGCAAACTAACACAGGAACAGAAAACCAAATACCACATGTTTTTACTCATAAGTGAGACTTGAATAATAACACATGGACACAGGGAGGGGAACATTACACACCAGGGCTTGTCAGGGGGTAGGGGCAAAGGGAGGAAAGACATCAGGACAAATATCTAATGCATGCAGGGCTTAAAACCTAGATGACATGTTGACAGATGCAGCAAACCACCATGGCACGTGTATAACTATGTAACAAACCTGCACGTTCAGCACAATGTATCACAGAACTTAAAGTAAACAAAACAAAACAAAACTGAAGACCAATATCCCTGATGAACATTGATGTAAAAATCCTCAACAAAATACAAACAAACCAAATTCCACAACACATTAATATGATCATTTATTATGACCTAGTAGGATTTTCCCAGTGATGCAAGGATGGTTCAACATATGCAAATTAATTAATGTGATTTATCATAGCAACAGAATAATGACAAAAAACATATGATAATTTAAATTGATACTGAAAAATCATTTGTTAAATTTCATCATCCCTTCATGATAAAAACTCAAAAAACCTGGGGATACAACAAACATACCTGAACACAATAAAAGCCATATATTACAAATCCAAAGCTAGTATCATAATAAATGGGGAAAAACTGAAAGCCTTTTCTCTAAGATCTGGAAAATTATAATGCCCACTTCCACCACAGTTATTTGACACAGTACTACAAGTCATAGCTAGAGGAACCAGAGAAGAGAAAGAATTAGACATCCAAATTGGAATAAAATAAGTCAAATTATCCTTGTTTTCAGATGATATGATCTTAATATTTAGAAAATCTTAAGATTCCACCAAAAACAGTTAGAACTGATAAACAAATTCAGCAAAGTTAAAGGGTACAAATTCAACAATAGGAATCAGTAGTATTTCTATATGCCAAAAGTAAACAATCTGAAAAAGAAATTTTAAATGTAACCCCCCATTTACAATAGCTACAAATAAATAATATACCTAGCAATAAACTTAACCAAAGATGTGAAAGATCTCTATAATGATAACTATAAAACATTGATGCAAGAAATTGATGAGAACACAAAAAATGGAAAGATATTCCATGTTCATGAATTAGAAGAATTAACATTTGTTAAAATGTTTATACTACTAAAAGCAATCTACAGATTCTATGCAATCTTATCAAAATGCCATTTTTATCTTCATAAAAGTAGAATAAATAATTCTACAATTTATATCAAACCACTGTAAAGACCCACAATTGCCAAATTGATACTGAGTCAAAACAAACTGAAGGAACTTTTGTTCCTTCAGAACAAAACTGGAGGAACCACATTACTAGACTTCAAATTGTACTACAAAGGCATAGTAACCAAAACAGCATGATATCGGCATAAAAACAGACACATAGACCAATGGAACAGAAATACAGAACGCAGTAAGAAAACCACACATCTACAATGAACTCGCTTTTGAAAAAGAAGCCAAGAACATATAATGGGGGAATAACAGTCTCTTTAATAAATTGTGCTGGGAAAGCTGTATATCTGTATGCAGAAGAATGAAACTAGACCCCTATCTCTCATCATATACAAAATTAAAATCAAAGTAGATTAAAGATTTAAATCTAAGACCTCAATCTATGCAACTACTAAAATAATATATTGGGGTAACTTTCCAGGACATTGGTCTGGGCGAGAATATCTGGAGTAATACCCCACAAGCATAGACAACCAAAACAAACATGGACAAACCAAATCCAAAGCTAACATAAGGAAACTAATAATAATAATAATTAATGAAAATAAGAAAATATCATAAATCAATGTTATTGAAAATAAATAAATAGGGAAGGGCAATGAAACAGAGAACTGGTTCTTCAAAAACAATAATAAAATTGACAAACTTCTAACAAGAATTACATGGAAAACAAGAAGGCACCATTGCCAATATCAGGAATGGAAGGAAATATCACTAGAGTCTGTAAACAGCAAAAGGATAATAAGGAATACTACAAACGACTCTCCACATATAAAATTTTACAACTTAGATACCAAAAATCCTCTAAAATACAAGCTACAAAACTCATTGTTTTGAAATAGGTAATTTTAATTGCCTTATCACTGTTAAAAAAATTAAATTTCTAACTTTAAAAATATCAATGGAAAAAAATCTACAAGCTCAGTTGTGGCAGGCCAAATCTCCCTAATAATCAAACAAACAGGCCTGTGTAGCACTTCAGTTACACAGACAGATTTCCACAGAGCAGCACGGACTAACAGTACGGGGAAGCTAGAAGTGGACACGGGGTGGGGGTGCTGCGGGAGCTGGAATGCCCGCAACTGCAAGAAGATGTCTGGGAACACAGAAACTCTCTCTCCTAGATAAGCAAAACACAGCAGCACAAAGGCAACTGTTTGAATAAATTTATTGGAGAGTCTAAGGCAGCTCTCCAGACCAAGTTGTAAAAGACATAAGATAGAAATAGTCACCAATAACACAATAGACAGGCCTTAAAGGTACTGGGGTTCTCACAGCTTAATCAAACTTAGCAAGCCTCTGAGCTTCTAGCTGAAACAAAATTAGTTGCCAATAGACTTAGGCAAATGCTATACTGTACATAGGCACATAACCCTAACCTATATAGGCATAAGAAAATTGTATAACTTTGAGTTGGTCTGGTGGAATTTCCTCCAGCCTTCTCCCTGTATACACTTACAGCAATGAATTCCCTTCTTTCCTAATTTTTCTGCTTCTCGTTATTGGGCCTCGAGAAAACGCAGCCAGACCCAGCTTAGTTCTGGGACCACAGTGAGTTTCACTGGTTTTACCAAAGAAATATATCAAATGTTAAAAATAAGTAAAACAAATTTTACATTGTGTCTTTCCAAAAATTGTAAAGAAGATTTCTCAATTCATTTTTAGAAGCTAGTGTTACCTTGATTTCAAAACCAGACAGAACCAATGCCAAAAAAAGAAAAAAATTAGAGACTAATATCCCTCATAAATATAGAAACAAAACTCCTTAAAATTTTAGCATATTAAATCTAATAATATGTAAAAAAGATTGTACACTATGAACATGTTAGGTTTATTCCAGGGATGAAAAGCTGACTTCATTCTGGAAAATAGTTTGGCAATCTCTTTAAAAATGAAATATGTGATTACCTTATTACCCAGTATTGTATTCCTAGGCATTTACCCCAGGGAAATAAAGACTTACATGTTTACACAAAAAGCTGTGCAAGAATCTTTTTAACAGTTTCATTCATAATAGCTAAAAATGGAAAAAGAATGAGATGACTTTCAGAATGTAAATGGTTAAGCACAGTGTGGTATGTCCACACTATGAAATACCACTCCGCAGTAAAAGGGAACAAACTAGATACATGCAACAACCTGGATGCATCTCCAGAGAATTAAAAGGTGGAAAGAAAGACAATCCTGAAGAGTTCCATACTGTGTGATTCTATTTATAATAACATTTTTTAAATGGCAACATTATAGAAATAAAGAACGCATTAATGATTTTGCCTGGGATTGAAGAAAAGGTGGATGTGGATGAAAGTGGGTGTGGTCACAAAACAGGAGAGGATCATGCCTGTAATCCCAGCTATTTGGGAAGCTGAAGTGGGAAGATTGCTTGAGGCTGACAGTTCAAAACTAGCCTGAACAACATAGCCAGGCCTCGTCTCTAAATAAATAAAATTAGCCGGGGTAGTGGTGGGCTCCTGTAGTCCCAGCTACTTGGGAAACTGAGGTAGAGGATCACTTGAGCCCAGGAGTTTGAGGTTGCAGTGAGCTATGATTGTGCCGCTGCATTACAGCTTGGGCAACAGAAACCTCACCTCTTAAAAAAAAACAAATGCATGAGGAAAATTGTGGTGATAGAGGTGTTCTGCAGCTTGATTGTATCAATGCCAGGATCGTGGCTGTGGTACTATGGTTTTGCAGGATTCTTTTTTGCGGAAATGGTAAAGTGTACATGGGATTTCTCTGTATTATTTTTTACAATAGCATGTGCAGCTATGAGTATCTTAAAAGGTTAAATTTGAAAAAAAACATGTCCTAGTTACATCTGTTGGATTTTTTTAATTAAAGAAAACCTCAAAGTATGCCTGATTTCATCTTCTCAGTAGAGTAAAATACAGAGCCAAGAGATTACCAAGGATATACTGTGATTGGGTATTGATTATATAAAATGAATGCCGTAATTATTTACAACCACAAGGGATACATTTTGATATGCAAGATTTCCTATGTTTAAAGATGTTAAAAACATTTATATGCTTACAGATATTAAATGTTATAAAAGGTTTTTTTATTTCTATAGACCCCTTAGGTATCTGGCATTGACATTAGCAGTGGAAGTCTATTTTTCTTTCAGTTGACATCTTATTAGGAAGCTCTATAGCAGGAACGTGTGGTGATGCCTATATTTGTATAACAAAATAAGTGTAGAAATCTGCATAGGCTGGGCATAGTGGTTCATGCATATAATCCCAGAACTTTGGGAGGCCAAGGAGGGTGGATCACCTGAGGTCAGGAGTTTGAGACCAGCCTGACCAATATGGTGAAACCCTGTCTCTACTAAAAATACAAAAATTAGCTGGGTGAGGTGGTGGGTTCCTGTAATCCCAGCTACTCAGGAGGCTGAGGCAGGAGGATTGCTTGAAGCCAGGAGGCAGAGGTTGCAGTGAGCTGAGGTCATGCTACTGCACTCCAGCCTGGGTGACAGAGCAAGACTCTGTCAAAAAAAAAAAAAAAAAAAAAAAAAAGTGTAAAACAAGAATGTAGATAATCATGATTGAGACAATATTTACAAATAAGAATGGTTTTTATTAGTTGGGAGAAAGAAAAAATAAGTAGTTTTTAAAAGAATGTATTTATTTGATCCTTTTATAAGGATATCTTTTTTTATTTTCAACATCTGACTGTACTTTTAAATTAAAAATAGTGCCCATCTGTGTTTCGGCCTTGCAAAATGCTAAGGGACTTTTGTGTGAAAGCCTGGAATGGATTTACTACATCATTTGCTACTGGCAGCGCTGAGAGGAAGAGGTAATAAAATATATCTGTGCAGCAGTTCTGGTGGATATAATTCTGGGGATCTCCCAGCTTTAAAAACTGGCACTTTATATCTTGGACTACATTTGAAAAGAAACATAATTGTGAAAATCATGCAATTAGACTGAGGGCTATGGCAGAGTCATAGATATGTGTGCATATGTGTGCGTGCTGAAAATGTAGCTTGTGTTGTTCCATACATTTCCAAAGAAAAGCACAGATCCCAGTTCTTATATATGTTCTCAGGCTCTTCATGCACTTTCTTGTAATCTCTGTGTATCCTTAGCACAAGAGAGGGATGGAGTCAAAATGTCACCAGAAGCAAAAGAACCGTGTCAATGTTTTCATCATCCACTAGGGAAAAAGGGAAGTTTTGCATTCATTCTACTGAAGGGAAATACTGCATTCCCCAATCACACGTATATTTCTATGTGTAAATGCACTGAAATATTGCAAAAAGGGGGACAGGGCCAAGATGGCTGGCTAGAAGCAGTGGCAAACAGAGGCTTCCATTAAAAAGAACCGTAGTATCCTGTGAATCCCGCACCAGCTACCAAGGTATCCAGGTTCTCTCATCAGAACTGACTACTTGGCTGGCATGATCCACAGAGAGAAAGGAAGAGCAGTGTGGTGTGGCGGCCCACCTGAGAGCCACGTGGGGCAGGGGACCCCCAAACTCCCAGCCAAGGGAGTTGGTGGGTGAGCATGCCCAGCTGGGGAAACTGTGCTTTTTCCATGGAACTATGCAAGTCATGGATTGGAAGATCCCACTTGCAAACCCACGCTACTGGGGCCTAGGGTCCCAACCCTGGAGCAGGGCAGATTCTCAACAGCCTCAGCTAGAATCTACTTAAGCCTGCGGAGCTCCTGGGAGGAGGAGAGACCAGCACCACAGCCGCAGCTACCTGCTATCTAAGCCTTTTGAGCTCTTGTGTGGGGGCAGCAGCTAGCACTGGTACTCGTAACTGCCTAACACACTAAGCTCCCTGGGCGAGGGAAGGGCAGCATCTGTCTCTATAGCTCCAAGCTGTGCTTTTTCCCTGCTGGAGCCAGGGAGGCTGGACGACTTGGTCTCAAGAGGTGTCCCCCACAGCCCAAAGCTCCGGCTGTGGCAGCCAGCAGCCAGAGCGCCTCTTCAGGCCTGACACTGACTCATCCTTCCTCACTGGGTGCGGCCTCCCTGCAGGAACTCCAACAGCTCCAGCCAGAGGCTCAGGGACAGAAAGCTGATCTCTGCGGGCCTGAGACCCGAGGAGGAGGGGTGGCCGCAATCTCTGTGAACCAGCAGACGTTGCCTTTCCTCCTGGTAGTTCTGAGGAATTCTGGCAGCCCAGACGAGTGGGCCTTCCCCTACCAATGCACACCCTCTTTACCAAGGTACAAAGTGCTGCGTTAAACGGGTCCTGTTCTCCATGCACCCAACCTGGTGAGACCCTCCAACGGGATTTTAGACACCTTATACAGGAACAGTCCTACCTGCATCAGATTGGTGCCCTTTGAGGTCAGAGATCCTGGAGGAAGGGGCAGGCACCCATCTTTGCTGTCCTCCAGCCTCCTTGAATGACTCCTCCAGGCACCCAGGCATGCCAGAGAACCAGATGAATAGGGCCTGAAGTGAACCCCCAGGAAACTGCAGCAGCCCTACAGCAGAGGGAACTATTGAAAGAAAAACAAACAAAGAGAAAGTGACAACAACAGCATCAACAACAACAAAAAGTCCCCTCCAAAACCCCATCCAAGGGTCAGCAGCCTCAAAGATTAAAACTAGACAAACTCATGAAGATGAGAAAGAATTTTTAAAAAACTGAAAACCCAGGCTGGGCGCGGTGGCTCACGCCTGTAATACCAGCACTTTGGGAGGCCGAGGCGGGTGGATCACAAGGTCAGGAGATCGAGACCATCCTGGCTAACATGTTGAAACCCCGTCTCTACTAAAAATACAAAAAAATTTAGCTGGGCGTGGTGGCGGGCGCCTGTAGTCCCAGCTTACGCAGGAGGCTGAGGCAGGAGAATGGCTTGAACCTGGGAGGCGGAACTTGCAATGAGCTGAGATCACGCCACTGCACTCCAGCCTGAGCGACAGAGTGAGACTCTGCCTCAAAAAAAAAAAAAAAAGCTGAAAGCCCAAAAGGCCAGATTGCCTTTTCTCCTCCTAATGATCATAATGCCTCCCCGGCAAGGGCATAGAACTGGATGGAGGATGAGATGGATGAATTGACACAAGTAGGCTTCAGAAGATGGGTAATAAAAAACTCAGTTGAGCTAAAGAAGCATGTTGTAACCCAATGCAAAGAAGCTAAGAACCTTGATAAAAGGTTAGAGGAACTGCAAACTAGAATAAGCAGTTTAGAGAGGAACATAAATGACCTGATGGAGCTGAAAAACACAGCACAAGGACTTCATGAAGCATACACAATACCAATAGCAGAATCAACCAAGCAGAAGAAAGGATATCAGAGTCCGAAGACCACCTTAATGAAATAAGGCATGCAGACAAGATTAGAGAAAAACGAATAAAAAGGAATGAACAAAGCCTCCAAGAAATATGGGACTGTGTAAAAAGACCAAATCTATGATTGATTGGAGTACCTGAAGGAGATGGGGAGAATGGAAACAAGCTGGAAAACACACTTCAGGATATTATCCAGGAGAACTTCTCCCAACCTAGCAAGACAGGCCAACATGCGAATTCAGAAAATACAGAGAACTAAGATACTCCACAAGATGATCAATCCCAAGACACATAATCATCAGACTCTCCAAGATTGAAATGAAGGAAAAATTGTTAAGGGCAGCCAGAGAGAAGGGCCAGGTAACCGACAAAGGGAAGCCCATCAGACTAACAGCACCTTTCAGCAGGAACCCTACAAGCCAGCAAAAATTGGGAAGCAATATTCAACATTCTTAAAGAAAAGAATTTTCAACCCAAAATTTCATATCCAGCCAAACTAAACTTCATAAGCAAGGAGAAATAAAATCCTCTCCAGACAAGTAAATGCTGAGGTGTTTTGTTGCCACCAGGCTTGCCTTGCAAGAGTTCCTGAAGGAAGCACTAATATGGAAAGGAAAAAGCAGTACCAGCCACTGCAAAAACACACCAAAATATAAAGACTAATGACACTATGAAGAAACTGCATCAACTAGTGTGCAAACTAACCAGATAGCATCATGATTACAGGATCAAATTTACACATAATAATACTAACCTTAAATGTAAATGGGCTACCTCCATTTACATTTAAATGCCCCAATTAAAAGACACAGAGTGGCAAATTGGATCGAGCCAAGACCAAGCAAAAAAAAAAAAAAAAAAAAAAAAAAAAAAGGGGGTTGCCATCCTAGTCTTTAACAAAACAGACTTTAAACCAACGAAGATCAAAAAAGATAAAGAAGGGTAAAGGGATCAATTCAACAAGCAGAGCTAACTATCCTAAATATACATGTACCCAATACAGGAGCACACAGATTCATAAAACAAGTTCTTAGAGACCTACAAAGAGACTTAGACTCCCACACAATAATAATGGGAGACTTTAACACCCCACTGTCAATATTAGACAGATCAATGAGACAGAAAATTAACAAGAATATTCAGGACTTGAACTCAGCTCTGGATCAAGTGGACCTGATAGACATCTACAGAACTCTCCACCCCAAATCAACAGAATATACATTCTTCTCAGTGCTACATGGCACTTATTCTAAAATTGACCACATAATTGGATAGAAAACACTCCTCAGCAAATGGAAAAGAATAGAAATCATAACAGTCTCTCAGACCGCAATGCAATCAAATTAGAACTCAGGATTAAGACACTCACCCAAAACCAAACAACTACATACAAGTTGAACAACCTGTTCCTGAATGACTACTGGGTAATAAATGAAATTAAGTCAGAAATAATGAAGTTCTTTGAAACCAATGAGAACAAAGAGACAATGTACCAGAATCTCTGGGACACAGCTAAAGCAGTGTTAAGAGAGAAATTTAGAGCACTAAATCCCACATCAGAAAGCTAGAAAGATCTCAAATTAACCCCCTAGCATCACAATTAAAAAGGCTAGGGAAGCAAGAGCAAATTGATCCAAAAGCTAACAGAAGACAAGAAATAACTAAGATCAGATCAGAATTGAAGAAGATAGAGACAAAAACAAACAAACAAAAAACCTCCAAAAAAACACAATGAATCCAGCAGCTGGCTTTTTGCAAAAATTAGCAAAATAGATAGACTGCTAGCTAGACCAACAAAGAAGAAAAGAGAATTAAATAGATGCAATAAAAAACGAAAAAGGGGGTATTACCACTGACTGCACAGAAATACAAACTACCATCAGAGAACACTATAAACACCTCTATGCAAATAAACTAGAACATCTAGAAGAAATGGATACATTCCTGGACACATTCACCCTCCCAAGACTAATCCAGGAGGAAGTCAAATTTTTGAATAGACCAATAACAAGTTTTGAAATTGAGGCAGTATTCTACAGCTTACCAACCACAAAAGCCCAGGATCAGACAGATTCAAGCCAAATTCTAACAGAGGTACAAGGAGGAGGTGGCACCATTCCTTCTGAAACTATTCCAAACAACTGAAAAGGAGGCACTCCTCCCTAACCCATTTTAAGAAGCCAGCCTCATCCTGATACCAAAACCTGGCAAAGACACAATACAAAAAATATGTTTGGCCCTGATGAGCACTGATGTGAAAATCATTAATAAAATACTGGCAAACCAAATCCAGCAGCACATCAAAAAACTTATGCATCACGGACAAGTTGGCTTTATCCCTGGGATGCAAGGTTAGTTCAGCATACACTAATCAATAAACAAAATCCATCACATAAAACAGAATCAAAGACAAAAACCATGTGATTATTTCAATATATGCAGAAAAGGACTTCGATAAACTTCCACATTCCTTCATGTTAAAAACTCTCAGTAAACTAGGTATTGATAGAACATAGTTCAAAATAATAAGAGCTATTTATGACAAATGCACAGCCAATATCATATTGAATGGGCAAAAGCTGGAAGCATTCCCTTTGAAACCCAGTACAAGACAAGGATATTCTCTCTCACCACTCCTATTCAATGTAGTATTGGAAGTTCTGGCCAGGGCAATCAGGCAAGAGAAAGAAATAAATGGTATTCAGATAGGAGGATACAGAGTCAAATTGTCTCTGTTTGCAGATGACATATTTTTTTATTTAGAAAACCCCACAATTTCAGCCCCAAAACTCCTTAAACTGATAACCAACTTCAGCAAGGTCTCAGGATACAAAATCAATGTGTGAAAATCAACAGCAGTTCTTTACATCAACAATAGACAAGCGGAGAGCCAAATCATGAATGAACTTCTATTCACAATTGCTACAAACAAAGTAAAATACTTAGGAATACAAAGTATAAGGGACATGAAGGACCTCTTCAAGGAGAACTACTTCAAGCAAAAGAATAGATTACTACTTCAAGGAGAACCACTGCCCAAGGAAAGAAGAGAGGATATACACAAGTGAAAAAATATTCCATCCTCATGGATAGTAGGAATTAATATTATAAAAATGACCATACTGCTCAAAATAACTTATAGGTTCAATACTATTCCCGTCAAATTACCATTGACATTCTTCAGAGGATTAGGAAAAAGCTACTTTAAATTTCATAGGGAATCAAAGAAGAGCCTGTATAGCCAAGACAATCCTAAGGAGAAAGAACAAACCTGGAGGCATCACGGTACCTGACTTCACACTATACTACATGGCTACAGTAACCAAAACAGCATGGTACTTGTACCAAAACAGATATATAGACCAATGGAACAGAACAGAGATCTCAGAAATGATGCCATACATCTACAACCATCTGATCTTTGACTAACCTGACGAAAACAAGCAATGGGGAAAGGATCCGCTGTTCAGTAAATGGTGCTGGGAAACTAGCTAGCCATATGCAGGAAACAGAAACTGGACCCCTTCCTTACACCTTATACAATAATTAACTCAAGACAGATTAAAGACTTAAATGTAAAACCCAAAACCACAAAAACCCTAGAATAAAACCTAGGCAATACCATGCAGGACACAGGCATGGGCAAAGACTTCATGAGGAAAACGCCGAAAGCAATTGCAACAAAAGCCAAAATTGACAAATGAGGTTTGATTAAACTAAAGAGCTTCTGCACAGCAAAAGAAACTATCATCAGAGTAAACAGACAACCTACAGAATGGGAGAACATTTTTGTAATCTACCCATCTGATAAAGGTCTAATTTACAAGGAACCTGAACAAATCTACAAGGAAAAAAACAACCCCATCAAAAAATGGGCAAAGGATATGAACCAACACTTATCAAAAGAAGACATTTACAGAGCCAACAAACACATGAAAAAAGTTCAACATCACTGATCATTAGAGAAATACAAATCAAAATCACAATGAGATACTATCTCATGCCAGTAAGAATAGTGATTGTTAAAAAGTCAAGAAACAATAGATGCTGGCTAGCCTGTGGAGAAATAGGCTTGCTTTTACACTGTTAGTGGGAATGTAAATTATTTCAACCATCATGGAAGACAGTATGGCAATTCCTCAAAGATCTAGTACCAGAAATATCATTTGACCCAGCAATCCTATTACTGAGTATATACCCACAGTAATGTAAATCATTCTACTCTAAACACACATGCACATGTATGTTTATTGCAGCACTATTTACAATAGCAAATTCATGGAACCAACCCAAATGACCATCAGTGATAGACTGGATAAAGAAAATGTGGTACATGTACACCGTGGAATACTACACAGCCATTAAAAGTAATGAGATCATGTCCTTTGCAGGGACATGGATGAAGCTGGAAGCCATCATCTGCAGCAAAGTAACACAGGAATAGAAAACCAAACACCACATGTTCTCACTCATAAGTGGGAGTTGAACAATGAAAACACATGGACATAGTGAGAGGAACAACACACATCAGGGCCTGTTGGGGGCTGGGGGTGAGGGGAAAGAATTTTAGAGTGTGGGTCAATAGGAGCAGTAAACCACCATGACACATATCTACGTCTGTAACAAACTTGCATGTTTTGCACATGTATCCAGAACTTAAAGTAAATTTTTTTAAAAAAGAAAAAAATTTGTGAACAATTATAGAACAATTACATGCAATAGAAATATATTAATTCATTTAAAATACTATAATTTTACATTAACTGTCCAGTATTATTTTCCTGTCTTTTTATGATCTCTAGCTCAGTTTCTCAAAGGCCTTATGAATTTACAGATTTAAGTTAAGAATTACCCATTTGTCCATTATATCTTTGAAAGCTGCATTGTTCAGGTTTCAGTTGAAATAATGTTACATAAAAATAATCCAAAACTTAATTGTTTGCAACATTGAGCATTAATTCCTTCTCGTGGATGTGCAAGTAGGCTATAGTTCTTTTAGGCTTGGCTGGGATCAGCTGAAGTCATCTCCTGGATGACATTTGGGTTCAAAGCTGCTTCACGTGTCTACCTATAATTTTTATTACTTAACCTGCTGCACTTGCTGTTATCTTGTATAATATTAATAGAAGTGGGGATAGCAAGTTATTCTTGCGTGGTTCACTGTCTCAGAGGGATTAAATTCCATTTTTTTACGATTAAGTATAACATATTTTGTGGGAACTCTTTATCAGTATAAGCAAGTTCCTTTCCTCCATGTTTGCTAAGAGTTTGTATTACAGATGCTGAACTAGATTGAGAGTTTTATGGCATATGTTGAAATGGTTTCATGTTTTGTTTTTGGCTGATAATATAGTGAATTGTATTATGTATTATTATTTCTTGATGTTGGACCAAACTAGCACTCATGGAATAACTCAAATGTTCATATTTTATATGTATTACAAAATTCAATTTACTATAATTTGAAGTAGAATTTGTGTTAATAATGGGAGATGAGTCTGAAATTTTTGCTTCTTTTCATGTTATTGTCAGATTTTGACATTAAATTCATGCTGGCCTCATAAAATGAGTTGGAAAGTGTTTTTTTTTTTTTTAATGTGTGTATAATATATTTTTAAATGTGTGTATATGTACATATATTCTGAAGTTTTAAAAGGTTGACGCTATTTAATTTTAAAAACTTCAAAAGAACTCAAAAGGCAGCCATCTGGGTCTCATGCTCTATTTGTAAAAGCATTTTATGTGCGATTTTGATTTATTTAATAAAATAGGGTTAGATTTTCTTCTTAAGCCAGTTTTCTGTAGTATTGTTAAATGAATTAGTCCAATTTATTGGCTACATTTCCTGCAAGATGACTTTTATTATTGTTTTCATGTCTTTAGACTCTGCAGGGATTTCCCTTTATAAAAAATTCTTGATACTCATAATCTGTGATTTCTTCTTTTTATTAGCCTTGCTGTGGATTTAACAATTGCATTGGTCTTCTCAAAGACGAAGCATTTGTTACTATTTTCCCAATTGTACATTTATCTTTTTTATTAATAGCTTCAGTTGTTTTCCTTTTTCAATTTATTAATTTTCTTTCAAGATTCAAAAAATTTTGCTGTTTTTCAGTAATGTTTTGAAATGGATACTTATATTAATTTCCACACTTCATTTCTTTTATGCATTTTAACTTCTATATTTCTAAGCACTGATTTAGCTGTATAGCTCAAAGTTTTTCTATTTTTTATGTAACATTTCAATTATCATTCAATTAATATATTTTCTAATGCCTTTTTGTTATCTACTTAAGCTATTGTGTTATTTAAAAGTATATGGCTTAAGTTTAATTAGATCCTATTTGTCAATATTTGCTTTTATTGCTGCTTTAGTCAAGGTTCTCTAGAGGGACATAACTAATAGGATAGATGTATATATAAAGGGGAGTTTATTAAGGAGTATTGACTCAAAGGATCACAAGGTGAGGTCTCACAATAGGTCATCTGCAACCTGAGGAGCAAGAAAGCCGTTCTGAGTCCCAAAACCTCAAAAGTAGGAAAGCCAACAATGCAGCCATCAGTCTGTGGTTGAAGGTCCAAGAGTCCCAAAGCTGAAGAATTTGGAGTCCAATGTTCAGGGCAGGGAGCATCCAGCACAGGAGAAATAGCTGATTAAATGGTGCCCACCCAGATTGAGGGTGGGTCTGTCTTTCTCAGTTCACTGACTCAAATGTTAATCTCCTGTGGCAATACCATCACAGACACACTCAGGAACAATACTTTGCTTCCTTCAATCCAATCAAGTTGACAATATTAACCATCACAAGTCTACCCCTTGTCAACTTGAACCCATAAACATCTCCTGAAATCATATATAATCTTCAAATAAAGACAATATTAAGGTCATAATTATGCCTAACATAATACAGCTATCCTTTGTACAACCAGAAATGCACCAGTCCCCAACTCCAATGCTATTACATAAAGTTAACAACACTTAATTGTTTATATAAAGTCAATAAATCTTATGTCACATGATAAAGGAAAAATAAAGGGAATAAGATGAAGATATTTTCTTAGTACAAGTGTATATATGCACAAACATGTTCTTAACAAAATAAGGAGGAAATACACATGACAATTACAATCCTCAGTTCTGCAACTGGTCACGTGGTAATAGTTACCCATTCTTTATTCTATTTGCCTTCAGCAAATACCTTAGAAAGTCATGGGTTTTTTTACCTGGTAGAGTGACCCAAACCTTCATTCCTGAAGGATCTAGGCCATTTGTAGTCCTGCCTGGATTGGGTTGTTGTAGTTTCCCCATTGACCTTAGTCACAGAGCATGGTAATAATAAGAGATGCCCTAAGGGAGCTCCTGTATTCCAAACATACTCTTCCTTACCTCCATTGTAGAGTAGTGGACTGATTTTATCTTCATATTCTGGGTCAGTTACCCCAGCCAACACTGTTACTCCCTTCTTAGCCTGTTTACTTAAAGGTAAGAGGAGCCCAAAATGGCCAGGTGGCAATCTTAACTTCCAGTTTAATGGAACCATTGTGTCTCCTGGTGGCAGCATTCTTCCTTCTGGAACTAAGACATCTAGGCCAGCAGAACATAATGTCACAGGAACAGGAAGCACAAGTTTTGCTAGTGGATCATTAGGGGTGATGGTGCGTGGTGTCACTTCCACTTCCATGCCTTGATTCCTGGACCCATGAATCCTGGCTATGGCAGAAACAGTACCATATATTGGATGCTGATTCAGAGCATACACAGACTTCTGGAGAACTTTGCCCCAGCCCTGCAAAGTAGTGTCACCTAGTTGGCATTGTAATTGTGACTTCAAAAGGCCATTCCACCATTCTATCAATCCAGCTGCTTCAGGATGATGGGGAACATGGTAAGACCAGTGAATTCCATCAGCATGAGCCCATTGCTACACTTCTTTAGCCATAAAGTGAGTGCCTTGGTCAGAGGCAATGCTATGTGGAATACCATGACAATGGATAAGGCATTCCATGAGTCCATGGCTGGTAGTCCTGGCAGAAGCGTTGCATGCAGGATAGGCAAACACATATCCCTAGTAAGTGTCTATGCCCGTGAGGAAAAACCACTGCCCTTTCCATGATGGATGAGGTCTAATATAATCAACCTGTCACCAGGTAGCTGTCTCATTACCCCGAGGAGTGGTGCCATATTGAGGGCTCAGTGTTGGTCTCTGTTGCCTGCAAATTGGGCACTCAGCAGTGACCTTAGCCAGGTAAGCCTTGGTGAGTGGAAGTTCATCTTGCTGAGCCCATGTGTAACCTCCATCCCTGCCACCATGGCCACTTTGTTCATTGGCCCATTGGGCAATGACAGGGATGACTGGGGAAAGAGGCTGAATGGTGTTCAAGAACAAGTCATCCTATCCAATTATTAAAATTATCTGCTGAGTACTCACATGGGATACAAATATCTTCACAGTTTTTGACCACTCTGAGAGGTCCATCCACATATCTCTTTCCCAAATTGCTTTGTCATCAATTTTCCGATCATGCTTTTTTCAAGTCCCTGACCATTTGGCCAAACCATTGGTTACAGCTCATGAATCAGTATATAATTGCACATCTGGCAATTTCTCCTTCCAAGAAAAGTGCACAGCAAGGTGCATGGCTTGAAGTTCTACCCACTGGGGAGATTATTCTTCACCACCGTCCTTCAGGGATGTCCTAGAAAGGGGCTGTAGTTCTGCAGCTGTCTAGTTTTGGGTGGTACCTTTATATCATGCAAAGACACCTGTAAACCAGGCCCTAGTTTTCTCTTCCTCTGTCAACTGATCATAGGGAACTCCTCATGAGGCCATCGGTGCAGGCTGGGGGAGAGAAGGCAGGGTGGCAGGAGTGGGGACCATGGGCATTTCAGTCACTTCTTCATTTAACTTACTTGTGCCCTCAGAACCTGCTGGAGCCCAATTATATATAAACCACTTCCATTTCATGATGAAATGCTTGTGTGCACATCACACTTTATGGCTAGATACGTCAGAAAGCACCCAGTTAATGATAGGCAGTTTGGGTCACATGGTGACTTGATGACCCATAGACAAATGTTCAGTTTCCACCAGAGCCCGATAACAGGCCAAGAGCTGTTTCTCAAAAGGAGAGTAGTTATCTGCAGAAAATGGCAGGGACTTGATTCAAAATCCTAGAGACCTCCACTGTGATTCACCTATGGGGGCCTGTCAAAGGCTCCAAACAACATCCCTATCTGTCACTGACACCTCAAACAGCCTTGGATCTGTTGGGTCATATGGCCCAAGTGGCAGAGCAGCTTGCACAGCAGCCTGGACCTGTTGCAGAGCCTTCTCCTGTTCTGGACCCCACTCAAAACTGGCAGCCTTTCAAGTCACTTGATAAATGGACCAGAGTAAAACAGTTGCAATTGCTTTTGGTGTCATCA
This sequence comes from Papio anubis, assembly GCF_008728515.1. NCBI lineage: Eukaryota > Metazoa > Chordata > Mammalia > Primates > Cercopithecidae > Papio > Papio anubis. Next base: position 140,181,599 of record NC_044982.1, read on the forward strand.
TCATGAAATTCTTGCCAGTTCCTATGTCCAGAATGGTGTTGCCTAGGTTGTCTCCCAGGGTTCTTATAGTTTTGGGTTTTACATCTAAATCTTCAATCCACCTTGAGTTGATGTTTACATTAATATATTATTTGAGGAACGGGGTTGAGTTTCAAGTTTCAGTCTTCTGTAAATGGTTAGCCAGTTGTCCCAGCACCATGTATTGAATAGGGAGTCCTGTTTCCATTGCTTGTTTTTGTCAGCTTCATCAAAGATCCGATGGTTGTAAGTGTGTCATCTTATTTCTGGGCTCTCTATTCTGTGCCATTGGTCTATATGTCTTTGTAGCAGTACTGTGCTGTTTTGGTTACTGTAGCCATGTATTACAGTTGAAGTCAGGTAACATGATACCTCCAGCTTTGTTCTTTTTGGTTAGGATTGCTTTGGCTACTTGGGCTCCTTTTTGGTTCTATATAAATTTTAAAATAGTTTTTTTCTAATTCTGAGAAGAATATCATTGGTAGTTTGATAGGAGTAGCATTGAATTTGTAAATTGCTTTGGGCAGCATGGCCGTTTTAATGATATTGATTTTTCATTAAAATGAAATGTTTAATAAAAATGGAATGTTTTTATTAAAACAATTAAAAATAATGGCAAAACCACAATTACTTTTGCACAAAGCTAATATATTTGTTTGCATCATCTTTGATTTATTTGGGCAATGTTTTGTAATTCTCATTGTAGAAATCTTTTACCCCTTTGTTAGCTGTATTACTAGATATTTTATTCTTTTTGTGGCAGTTGTGAATGGGATTGCATTTCTAATTTGGCTCTTGGGTTGGCTGTTTTTGGTATATAGAAATGCTAGCAATTTTATACCTTGATTTTGTATTCTAAAACTTTGTTGAAGTTGTTTATCACCTAAAGGAGCTGTTGGGCCGAGACTATGGGGTTTTCTAGATATAAAATCATGTCATCTACAAACACAAATAGTTTGACTTCCTCTCTTCCTATTTGGATGTCCTTTATTTCTTTCTCTTGCCTGATTTCTCTGGCCAGAACTTCTGATAGTATGCTGAATAGGAGTAGTGAGAGATGACATCCTTGTCTTGTGCTGGATTTCAAGACTAATTCTTCCAGCCTTTGCCCATTCAATATGATGCTGACTGTGGGTTTGTCATAAAAGACTTTTATTATTTTGTATGTTCCTACAGTACCTAGTTTATTGAGAGTTTTTAACAAAAAGGGATATTGAATTTTATCAAAAGCCTTTTCTGCATCTATTGAGATAATTATGTGGTTTTTGTTTTAGTTCTGTTTATTTGATGAATTATGTTTATTGATTTTCATATGTTGAACTAACCTTGCTTAAACAATTTATAGAGTGGGAAAAAAAACACTTACAAGCTATGTATCTGACAAAGTTCTAATATCCAGCAGCTATATGAAATATAAACAAATTTACAAGAAAAAAAACCAAACAACCCAATTAAAAAATGGGCAAGGGACGTGAACAGACACTTTTCAAAGAAGACATACATGAGGCCAATGAGCATATTAAATAAAGCTCAACATCACTGATCATCAGAGAAATGTAAGCCAAAACCACAATGAGATACCATCTCATACCAGTCAGAATGGCTACTATTAAACTGTCAAAAAATAACAGATGCTGGCAAGGTTGTGGAGAAAAGAGAATCCTTATACATTCTTGGTGGGAATGGAAATTAGCTCAACCATTATGTAAAGCAGTGTGGCAATTCCTCAAAGAGCTGGAAACAGAGCTGCCATTTCACTCAGCAATCTCATTACTAGGTATGTATCCAAAGGAATATAAACCATCTTGTTATAAAGACACATGCACATGTTTATTGCACCACTAATCACAATAGCACAGATACGGAATCAACCTAAATAGCCATCGATGGGAGATTGGGTAAAGAAAATGTGGTACATGTACACCATGGAATACTATGCAGCCATAAAAGAGAATGAGAGCATGTCCTTTGTAGGAACATGGATGGAGCTGAAAGCCATTACCCTTAGCAAACTGATGAAGAAACAGAAAACCAAATACCATATGTTCTCATTTATAAGTGGGAGCTTAATGATGAAAATGCATGGTCACAAAGAGGGGATGGACAGACACTGTGGCCTACTTGAGGGCAGAGGGTGGAAGGAGGGGGAAAATTAGAAAACATAAATATTGTGTATTAGGCTTAGTACCTGGGTGATGAAGCAATCTGTACAAAAAACCCTCATGGCCTAAGTTTACCTATACAACAAACCTGCGCATGTACCTTCGACCTAAAATAAAAGTTTAGAAAAAGAATTATCTGGCTTCTAAGATCACACCACTGTACTCAAGCCTGTAAAATAGATCAAGACTTTGTCTCTAAAAAAACAACCACATGAGCTCTTCAGTTGTCTGCTCCTCAGAGGAAAGGGGCGGTTGGTGCGGCCTCCATTGTTCGTGTTTTAAGGCGCCATGAGGGGTGACAGAGGCCGTGGTCGTGGTGGGCGCTTTGGTTCCAGAGGAGGCCCAGGAGGAGGGTTCAGGCCCTTTGTACCACATATCCCATTTGACTTCTATTTGTGTGAAATGGCCTTCCCCCGGGTCAAGCCAGCACCTGATGAAACTTCCTTCAGTGAGGCCTTGCTGAAGAGGAATCAGGACCTGGCTCCTAATTCTGCTGAACAGGCATCTATCCTTTCTCTGGTGACAAAAATAAACAATGTGATTGATAATCTGATTGTGGCTCCAGGGACATTTGAAGTGGTGAGTTTTTGATGATTTAGTTTTAGGAAAGGGCACCTTTGGTAGTGTGGAAATTTCCTTGGCTCCTGACTTTTAATTTTCAGTTGTCTATTATCCAAAGCCAAGCTTAAAATGAGAACGTACAGTGGGATTTCTTTGTAGTACTGATCTTGGGGACAAGACTTGTATCACTGTTATGCTATCTGTGATGTATCAGGCTTTCATGTGGTGGTTCTGGGGGTGATTTCACCTTTGCTACTTCCTAATTTGGGTAACAGGTGGCTATGTTGTAACAGTTCTGGGAGGACTTAGGCACCTTTTTTTCTTCTAAATTGTTTTTCCCCCGAAATCCTTTTTCCAATAGCAAATTGAAGAAGTTCGACAGGTGGGATCCTATAAAAAGGGGACAATGACTACAGGACACAATGTGGCTGACCTGGTGGTGATACTTAAGATCCTGCCAACATTGGAAGCTGTTGCTGCCCTGGGGAACAAAGTTGTGGAAAGCCTAAGAGCACAGGATCCTTCTGAAGTTTTAACCATGCTGACCAACGAAACTGGCTTTGAAATCAGTTCTTCTGATGCTACAGTGAAGATTCTCATTACAACAGTGCCACCCAATCTTCGAAAACTGGACCCAGAACTCCATTTGGATATCAAGGTATTGCAGAGTGCCTTAGCAGCCATCCGACATGCCCGCTGGTTCGAGGAAAATGCTTCTCAGTCCACAGTTAAAGTTCTCATCAGACTACTGAAGGACTTGAGGATTCGTTTTCCTGGCTTTGAGCCCCTCACACCCTGGATCCTTGACCTACTAGGCCATTATGCTGTGATGAACAACCCCACCAGACAGCCTTTGGCCCTAAACGTTGCATACAGACGCTGCTTGCAGATTCTGGCTTCAGGACTGTTCCTGCCAGGTTCAGTGGGTATCACTGACCCCTGTGAGAGTGGCAACTTCAGAGTACACACAGTCATGACCCTAGAACAGCAGGACATGGTCTGTTACACAGCTCAGACTCTCGTCCGAATCCTCTCACATGGTGGCTTTAGGAAGATCCTTGGCCAGGAGGGTGATGCCAGCTATCTTGCTTCTGAAATATCTACCTGGGATGGAGTGATAGTAACACCTTCAGAAAAGGCTTATGAGAAGCCACCAGAGAAGAAGGAAGGAGAGGAAGAAGAGGAGAATACAGAAGAACCACCTCAAGGAGAGGAAGAAGAAAGCATGGAAACTCAGGAGTGATGTTCCCTTCACTCCTTTTCCTACCCAAGGGGGAAGACTGGAGCCTAAACTCCCTGCTACTGGGCTTTACATGGTGACAGACATTTCCGTGGGATAGGGAAGATAGCAGGAAGAAAAGTAAACTCCACAGAAGTGTCATTCCACTGGGTTTTGATATTGGCTTTGCTGCCAGTCTCCCATTTGTGACCTATGCCATCCATCTATAATGAAGGAGGATACCAACATTTCTTCCTAATATTCTAGAATCCCCAACTCCTGAAAACTCCTCTCTCAATTAGTACTTTGCTGTTGAAATGTTGTGAAATGTTAAGTGTCTGGAATTTTTTTTTTCTAAGAAAAACTATTAAAGTACTTCCTAGTAGGGCTCTTGGCCTTTTGGTTGGTTTTTTAAAAAAAAAAAAAAACAACCACATGAAAAAAAATCCATACATCTGAGGTTTTACTGGTTATACACACACACACACACACACACACACACACACACCCCCTGAGGTTTTTCTGGAGATATATATATAGATTATCTATATATATATCTATTTATGTATACATATATGTGTATATACATACACATATGTATGTGTGTATGTGTATATATGTATATGTGTGTGTGTGTGTGTGTATATATATATATACTTTCTTTTTTTTTGTTTTACAAATTTTTAGTTCAATTCTACTTTGGTCAGAAAGCAACATTGAGCATTTTCTTATGTTATATACCTGGTTATATTTGGCAAATATCCTGTGTGCATGTGAAAAGAATATGTACCCTGCCTTTGTTGGGTGCAATATTCTGTATGTGTCAATTGAATTGAGTTTCTAAATTGCGTTGTTCACATTTTCTAATCATCTACAGATTTTTTTCTTTTTATTAAGTACTAAAGAATACGGGTGAAAATCTTTCCCTACGATTTTGAATTTCCCTATATCTCTTTTTACTACTGAAATTAGGTTATTAGGTACATACGGATTATAATATCTTTCTGATAAAGCAACCTCTCATTATTCACTTTTATACTTAATAATGAATATTCTTGTCATACCTAATAATGTTTTTATGTTAAAATGTCCTGTGACTAATATTAGTACAGTGATATCAGCTTTTATTTGGTTCGGTTTTTCATCCAATACATTTTTCATTATATTATCTTCCACTTTTCTGTGTTCTTAAATTTATGCAATATAAAGTTGTTTTTAAATCTAATTTGAGAATTTAATCTACTAACATATGATTACAGATATATTTGAATTTAAATCTGTCATCATACTATTTTTCATCACACCATTTTTCCTTTGTTTTTTTATCCCCTCTTGTTTTCTTTTAGGATTAATAAAGTATTAATCCTATTTCTGTATTTCTACACTGTTGACTTTGTAGTTATAAATTTTTAAATTATTTTCACAATGGTTACCCAAGATATCATAGCATGAATCCTTAACTAATTAAAGCTTAAAATAAATTGATCATTTACATCTTTATTGTCAAAGCAAGAAACTTAGAACACTTTAGTGTCTACTAAAGTGCTTTGGGGCATATGTTCTAGTCATACACCAATATATATTATGTTAAATAATATCATTGTGCAATACAGTAAATATTTATGTTTAACCACACATATACCATTTTCTTTGTTCAGCATTTATTTTTTAAACTTCCATTGGACATCATTACTCTTTTGCCAAAAGAATTTACTTTGTGCCTTTAGTAAGTCTTCTAGTTAGGAGGGTTTAGCAGGGAATAAATTCTCCCAGTGTTCGTTTTTCCTGTCAATATCTTTGTTGTACATTAATTTTTGTAGAATATTATCACTGCATATAGAATTCTAGTTTGGCAGTGTTTTTCTCCTGGCACTTAGAAGAAATGGCTTTTTATTTTTCTGGTGTCCACAATTTTTGTTGGAAAGTAAGCTATGAGTTGATTGTTGCTCTTTGAAGTTCATATGTCTGTATTTTTTCTCTCTGGCTGCTTACAAGATTTTCTTCTCTATATTTAGTTTTCAGAAGTTTGGCTCTTTGCCTAGGTTTGGTTTTCTTTGTATTTTGTTGTTGTTGTTGTTAGGTTGGTGCAAATTACATTTTTGCCATTGACAATAATGATTATTTTTGCACCAACCTAGTACCATTCATTGAGCTATCTAAAATTCTAAATGTCTGGTTTTTTTCCATCAATTTTGGAAAATTCTTGGACAGTATATTTTCATCTATTTTTTTGACCCATTAATTTTTTTCTCTCTTTTTGAAACTTCCACAAGTCTTCTAGATTTTCTGACTGTAAGCCACATGTCTTTCTCTGTCTTGTCTTTATTGGTCATACTTTGCTATCTCTGTACTTCAGTCTGAATATATTCTATTGAATTATCATTGATTCACTAATGCTTTGATCTGCTGAATTTCATCTGTTTTTAATCTGATATACTACATTGTCATTTTCATTTATAGTAATTTTAGGTTTTAAAATTTATATTTGCTATTCTTTATCAGCATGAGTCCTTTGATACAATTTCCCACTTGTAATTTATTCTGTTTAATATATTAATCAGAATTAGTTTAAAGCTCCAATTTGAAACTCCAATATTTAGATGACCTGAAATGTGTTTCTGTGATGTCTCAACCTCTCCTCCCGCATGACATTTTGTCACATGTTTCTAACAACTGGTATGTGGGTGATATTTTATGAAGTGCCATCATTTGTTTATAGGTATTTTAGTGGGCTTTATATGTCATTTGATATATGTTTTTGAGTGTTAGTCTGTTTTCTACTGCTAAAACAGAATATCTGAAACTGGGCAATTGATAAAGAAAATAAATGTTTTCTCATACTTCTAGAGCCTGAGAAGTTCAATATCAAGGTATTGTCATCTGGAAAGGGCTATCATGCAGTGTCATCCCATGGTAGAAAGTGGAGGAGCAAGAGAGCATAAAAGAGAAAGGGATTATGAAAGAGCAAGAGAACAAGAGGGGGTCAAACTCACTTTTATAACAAATCCACTTTTGTGATAATTAACTTGCTCCAACAGCAATGACATGAACCCATTGTATTAGTCAGACTTCTCTAGAGGGACAGAAATAATAGGATATATATATCCTATTATTTATAAACTGTATATACATGTGAAGGAGAGTTTATTAATAATAGGATATATATATATATATATATATGTAAAGGGGAGTTTATTAAGTATTAACTCACATGATCACAACGTCCCACAATAGGCCATCTGCAAGCTGGGAAGCAAGGAGAACAAGTCTGAGTCCCAAAACTGAGGAACTTTGGAGTCTGATGTTTGATGTCAGGATGCATCCAGCGTGGGAGAAAAATGTAAGGCTGGGAGGCTAGGCCAGTCTAGCCTTTTCACGTTTTTCTGTCTGCTTTATATTCTAGCTCTGTTGGCAGCTGATTAGATGGTGCCCACCCAGACTAAGGGTGAGTCTGACTTTCCCAGCCCACTGACTAAAATGTTAATCTCCTTTGGCAACACCCTTACAGACACACCCAAGATCAATACTTTGCATCCTTCAATCCAATCAAGTTGACACTCAGTATTAACCATCATACCCATTTATAAGGATGGAGCCTTCATGACCTAATCACCTTTTATTAGGTACCACTTTCCAACACATGAACTGTGGGGGACACATTCAAACTATAGCATTCTTTCCCTGGTCCCCCCAATTTATGTTCTTTGTATTTATTTAAATGCAAATGACATTTAATCCATCTCAATAATTCCAAAAGTCTTATGTCATTCCAACATCAACTCAAAAGTTCAAAGTTCAGATTTATCCAAGGAGATACATGTTAGACTAGAGGCATGATTCATCTTGAGGCAAATTCCTCTTCTGCTGTGAGCCTGTGAAATTAACAAGTTAATGCTTCTCAAATGCAATGGTGTAACAAGCAAAGAATAGACATTCCTATTCCAAAGGGAGAAATAAGCAAAACAAAAGGAGTCACAGGTGCCAAATAAGTCCAAATCCCAACAAGGTGCACAACACTAAAGCCTGAAAGCTGGAAAGTCATCTTTGTTGATCCCCTATCACACATCCTGGTCACATTTTAATGAGTTTGAGAGTCCCAAGGCCTCAGGAAGTTCTACCCGCATAGCTATGCTGGGCTCAGTCCACACAATAGCTCTCATGAGGTGAAATCCCAGGCCTGCAGCAAGGGTGATGCTGCAAGCTGGTAGCTCTACAGTTTTGGTGTCCTGAGAGTGACCCCACTCCCACAGCTCCCTGAGGCATTGCCCTAATTGTGCCTGTATGTGGTTGGGCCTCCAGGCCCCTCATTTTCGCTTGGTGTTGCGCTAGTCAGGGCTTTCTGCAGTGGCTCTGCCCCTGTAACAAGTCTTTACCTGGTATCTTAAGCTGTTCATGACATCCTTTGAAATATAGGTGGAAAAAGTCATGCCCCTGCAGCTCTTGCGTTCTGCTTTCCTACAGAATTAGCACCACATGGAGACCTCTAATGTTTACAGCTTGTGCCTTCTGAAACAGTGGATTGAACTGTACCTGGGCCCATTTGAGCCATGACTGTAGTGGCTGAAAAGTGATGTGCTGGAATGCAGGGAACAGAGACCCAGGTTCTTCTGGGAAACGAGCCTGTGGAAGATTTTCTTGGTTGGGTGCCCTGAATCCATTCTGCTGTCTTAGTGCTCTGGACCTATGATAGGAGAGCCAGTCTTGAAGATCTCTAAAATGCCTTTAAGTTTTTCTTCCACTGTCTTGATGAATAACACCTAGCACTCTTTTATTCATGGTAATCTCTTTAGCAAATAGTCATTTGGCTCCACACTTTGTTTGCTCTCCTGAACACATTATTTTTAATTCTTTACATAGCCAGGGTTCAAAATTTCCAAACCTTTACACTCCGCTTCCCTCTTAATTATAAATTTAATCTTTAAGTCATTCTTTGGCTCTCACATGTCACTTATGTGATTAGAAGTAGCCACTCAGTAGCCTGAATGCCTTGCTGTTTAGATATTTCTTCCAGTTCATTATTCTTCTATTTCATTATTCTTAATTCTTCTAGTTCATTATTCTTAATTTCTGCATTCCATAAAGCCATGGGACATGGACATAATTCCACCAAGTTCTTTGCTACTTTATAACAAAGATAGCTTTGACTCCAGTTTCCAATACCTCGTTTCTCATTCCTGCTTGAGACCTCACAGAATAGCCTTTACTGTCCTTATTTCTACCAGCATTTTGGTCGTGACCACTTAAGTCATCGCTAAAAAGATTCAGACTTTCCGTAGATCTGAGGTAATCTTCTGAGCTCTCAAAAGAATTGCCCTTAATACTCTGTTCACAGCAATTTAGGCTTTTTCTAGCTTGGTACTCTAAATTGTTTCAACCTCTACCAATTACCAAGTTCCAAAACCACTTTCACATATTCAGATATTTGTTAGCAACAGCCCTACTTCTCAGTACCAATTTTCTATCTTTGTATGCTTTCTGCTGCCATTATAGAATGTCTCAGACAGGTTATTTATTTATTTATTATTTCAACAGGTTTTTAGGGAACAGGTGGTGTTTGCCTACATGGTTTAGTTGTTTGGTGTTGATTTCTAAGATTTTGGTGCACCCATCACCCCAACAGTGTCACTGTACACAATGCACAATGTACACTCTTTTGTTCCTCCCCTCCACCCTTCCCCTTGAGTCCCCAAAGTCCATTGTATCATTGTTATTCCTTTGTATCCTCATATAGTAGCTCCCACTTATAAGTGTGTATATACGATGTTTGGTTTTCCAATCTTGAGTTACTTCATTTAGAATAATAGTTTCCAATCCATCTAGGTTGCTGTGAATGCCACTTTTTCATTCCTTTTTACAGCCAAGTAGTATTTCATTATATATATATCTATATATGTATCTATAGATAGATGTATATATACATATATACATAACGTATATATACACATACATAATGTATATATACACATATACACAACATATATGTACATATACATAGGTACATAAAATATATATAACATATATACATATATGTTATGTATATTTTATATAGATAATGAACTACTACTTGGCTGTAAAAAGGAATGAAACAATGGTACTATATATAAAGTGTGTATATATATATATACACATCATATTTTCTTTATATGGTGTATATATATATGGTGTGTGTATATATATGGTATTATATATATACATACACACACATACATACACACTTACACACACATTTTGTTTATCCACTCATTGATTGATAGGCATTTGGGCTGAAAAAAAATTCATATTTTTGCAATAGTGAATTGTGCTTCTATAAATATGCGTGTGCCAGTGTATTTTTTGTATAATGACTTCCTTTCCTCTGGGTAGATACCCAGGAGTGGGATTGTTGGATCCGTTGGTAGAGCTACTTTCAGTTCTTTAAGGAATCTCCACACTGTTTTCCATAGTGGTTGTACTAGTTTATTTTCCCACCAACAGTGTAAAAGTGTTACCTTTTCACCACATCCATGCCAACATCTATTTTTTTTTATTTTTAAATTATGACCATTCTTGCAGGAGTAAGGTGGTATCACATTGTGGTTTGGATTTGCATTTCCTGATAATTAGTGATGTTGAGTATTTTTTCATGTTTGTTGCCATTTGTGTATCTTCTTTTGAGAATTGTCTATTAGTGGCCTTAGCCCACTTTTTGATGGGATTGTTTTTTCTTATTTGAGTTCCTTGTAGATTATGTATATTAGTGTTTTGTTGGATGCATAGTTTGTGAAGATTTTCCCCCACTCTGTTGGTTGTCTGTTTGCTCTGCTGATTATTTCTTTTGCTGTGCAGAAGCTTTTTAGTTCAGTATCATCAGTTTATCTTTGTTTTTGTTGTGTTTGCTTTTGGGTTCTTGGTGATACAGTTTTTGTCAAAGCCGATGTCCAGAAGGAATTTTTATAATGTTATCTTATAGAATTTTAATGGTTTCAGGTCTTAGATTTAACTCTTTGATCCATCTTGAGTTAATTTTTGAATAATGTGAGACATGAGGATCCAGTTTCATTTTTCTACATGTGGCTTGTCAATTATCCCAGCACCATTTGCTGAATAGTGTATTCTTTGCCCATTTGTTTTTGATTGCTTTGCCGAAGATTGGTTGACTGCATTTGGCTTTATTTCTGGGTTCTCCATTCTGTTCCATTGATTTATGTGCCTATTTTTCTGCCAGTACCATGCTGTTTTGTGACTACAACCTTATATTATAAAGTTGGGTAGTATGATGCCTGCAGATTTGTTCTTTTTGCTTAGTTTTGCTTTAGCTATGTGGTCTCTTTTTGGTTTCATATGAATTTTAGGATTGCTCTTTCTAGTTCCGTGAAGAATGATGATGGTATTTTGATGGGAATTGCATTGAATTTGTAGATCTCTGTTGGCAGTATGGTCATTTTCACAATATTGATTCTATCCATCCATGATCATGGGATGTGTTTCCATTTGTTTTTGTCACCTGTGATTTCTTTCAGCAGCATTTTGTAGTTTTCCTTCATGTAGAGGTCTTTCATGTCCTTGGTTAGGTATATTCCTAAGTATCTTATTGTTTTTGCAGCTATTGTAAAAGGGATTGAGTTCTTGATTTGATTCTCAGTTTGGTCACTGTTGGTGTATAGCAGTGCTACTGATTTGGGTACGTTGATTTTGTATCCTGAAACGTTACTAAATTCATTTATCAGTTCTAGGAACTTTTTGCATGAGTTTTATTTTATTTTATTTTATTTTATTTTATTTTATTTTATTTTATTTTATTTTGAGATGGAGTTTTGCTCTTGTTTCCCAGGCTGGAGTACAATGGTGTGACCTCGGCTCACTGCAACCTCTGCCTCCTGGGTTCAAGTGATTTATCCTGGCTCGGCCTTCTCAGTAGCTGGGATTACAGGTGCTGGCCACCACGCCCAGCTAATTTTTTGTATTTTTAGTAGAGATGGGATTTCACCATGTTGGTCAGGCTGGTCTCAAACTTCAGACCTCAGGTGATCCACCCACCGTGGCCTCCTAAAGTGCTGGGATTATAGTTGTGAGCCACCATGCCCGGCTTGGTGAGATTTTTAGGGTTTTCTAGGTTTATGATTAAATCGCTGGTGAACAGTGACAGTTTGACTTCCTGTTTACCAATCTGGATGCCCTTTATTTCTCTCTCTTGTCTGATTGCTCTGGCTAGAACTTCCAATACCATGTTGAATAGAAGTGGTGAAAGTGGGCATCCTTTTCTTCTTCCAGTTCTCAGGAGAAGTGCTTTCAACATTTCCCCATTCAGTAAAATGTTGGTTGTGGGTTTGTCATAGATGTCTTTTATTACTTAAAGTATGTTTCTTCTATGCTGATTTTGCTGAGGGTTTTAATCATAAAAGGATTCTGGATTTTGTTAAATGCTTTTTCTGCCTCTATTGAGATGATCATGTGATTTTTTACTTTAATTCTTTTTATGAAGTGGGTCACATTTATTGACTTGTGTATGTTAAACTGTCCTTTCATCCCTGGTATGAAACCCACTTGATCATGTTGGGTTATCTTTTTGATATGCTGCTAGATTTGATTAGCTAGTATTTTGTTGAGACTTTTTGCATCTCTGTTAATCAGGGATGGTGGTCTATAGTTTCTTTTTTGTTAAGTCCTTTCCTGATTTTGGTGTTATAGTAGGTGTGAAGTGGCATCACATTGTAGTGTGATTTTTGTGATGACCGGTGATGTTAAAAAGCCTATTCGGCTGGGCGCGGTGGCTCAAGCCTGTAATCCCAGCACTTTGGGAGGCCGAGAGGGGTGGATCACGAGGTCAGGAGATCAAGACCATCCTGGCTAACACGGTGAAACCCCATCTCTACTAAAAAATACAAAAAACTAGCCGGGCAAGGTGGCGGGCGCCTGTAGTCCCAGCTAATGTAGTCCCAGCTACTTGAGAGGCTGAGGCAGGAGAATGGCCTAAACCCGGGAGGCGGAGCTTGCAGTGAGCTGAGATCCGGCCACTGCACTCCAGCCTGGGCGACAGAGCGAGACTCCGTCTCAAAAAAAAAAAAAGCCTATTCATGTGTTTATTTGCCATTAAAAATAAACCTTCTTTGGAGAAATGTCTAAATCTTTTGAAAAAATTTTAAATTATTTGTAGTTTATTGTTGAGTTGTAAAAGTCCTCTATATATTCTTGAATATAACTTTCTTATTAGATATATAATTTGCAAATGCTTTCTCTTATTCTGTGGTTTACTTTTGCAATTTACTGATGTTATCTTTCAAGTACAGCCATTTTAATTTTGAGAAAAGCCAATTTATCTTTTTTTTCTCTTTCATTGCTTCTGATTTGTTCCTATATCTAAGAAACAACTGCTTAATTCAAGGCCACAAATATTTAACATTATGTTTTATTTTTAAATTTTTGTAATTGTAACTATTAGATTTAGGACTTTTGTCCAAATTGAGTTAATTTTGTATAAGATGTGAGGTAGGGGTCCAAGTTAATTTTTTTGCATGTGTATGTTTTGTTGTCCTCAACATTTGTTCAAAAGACTATTCTTGGTAACATAGCTAACAACCAAGTTGCCATAATGTCTGGGATATTTTCTGAACTCCCAATTCTGTTTCATTGAGCTTCATGTTAATCTTTAGACTAGCACCAAGCAGTCTAATAACAGTAACTCTAATAATTTTTCAGTAATTTTTAAAGAAATTTCCATTTACAAGATTATGTCATCTGCAAATAGAAACAGTTTCAATTTATTATTTCCAATTGGAATGCATGCCTTTTAATTATTTTTTTCTTCTTCTTCTTCTTCTTCTTATTTTTTGAGATGGAGTCTCACTTTGTCACTAGGCTAGAGTGCAGTGGTGTGATCTCGGCTCACTGCAACCTCTGCCTCCTGGGTTCAAGCTATTCTACTGCCTCAGCCTCCCAAGTAGCAGGGATTACAGGCGCCCACCACCACACCTGGCTAATTTTTGTGTTTTTAGTAGAGATAGGATTTCACCATTTTGACCAGGATGGTCTCGGACTTCTTTTTTTTTAGTAGAGATGGGTTTCACCTGCATTAGCCAGGATGGAACCTTAGGATCCTTCTGCCTCGCTTCCCAACGTGTTGGACATTTTCATAGGCATCAGCCACCACTCGACTTTTCTAATTGTCTTCCATAGGGCCGCTAGTGATTGAATAGAAGTGGTGAGAGTGGAGATTCTTGTCTCCTAATCATGAGGAGAGATACTTCAGTATTTCACTGCTAAGCATGCTGTTAGTTATGGGTTTTTTATTTATGTCCATTTTCTAATTAAGAAAGTTCCCTGTATCTCTAGTTTCTTTTTTCTAATAATGAGTGTTTTATTTTTGTCAAATACTTTTTCAATAGTTCTTGCAATATGTTTTCTTTTGTCTATTATCCATTGAGATGAACATGTGATTTTAGTCTTTTATCCCATTAATATAGTGTGTTACATTGATTGATCTTTGTATGTTGAAATAAATTTGCTTTCCAGGGATAAATTCCATTTGGTCATGGTATGTTATCCTTTTTGCATATTGCTGAATTTGAAATGCTGATATTTGTTTGAAGGTTTTGCATTTATATTCATAAGAGATATTGTTCTATCATTTTCTTTTGGTTTGTAGATGCCTTTTTCTGAATTTATTATTAGGCTATTAATAATTTGATAGAATGAGTTGGAAAGCTTCCTTTCTCTTTTACTTTTTATAAGCGTTTGTGTGGGAATGGTGTTCGTTCCTCTTTCAATACTTGATAGAATTCACCAGTGACCACTGGTCTTGGGATTTTGTTTCTGATAATTCTTTTAATCACTATTTCAGTCTTTATACTTTATACTTGTTATAGGTCTATATAGATTTTCAATTTCTTTTTATGTTAGTTTCAATAGTTTATGTTATCTTTTTAGGGATGTGTTAATTTCATTTAAATTACATAATTTTTCAGCATGTAATTTTTAATAATATTGTTTCTAAAAGTCAGTAGTAATGCCCACTCTTTCATTTCTGATTTTAGTAATGTAATAATTTCTTATTTTGCTGTTGGTCAATCTAGCTTCTGCTTCATTATTTTTGTTCACCTTTCAATGAACCAAATTTTAGTTTTGCATACTTTCTCTAATGCTTTTATAGTCTCAATATCACTTATTTGCATTGAAACTCTTATTATTTTCTTTCTTTTGCTTACTTGGGGCTTAGTTCGCCTTTTTATTCTAACTTCCTAAGATGAATGATTATTTAAGATTTGTCTTTTTTTTTCAAATCTGGGTGTTTGCTGCCATAAATTTTCCTCTAAGTCGTGGTTTAGCTGCATGCTATACATATTGGTGTGTTGTATTTTTGTTTAATTCATCTCACTATATTTTCTAATTTCCATTGTGATTTATTCTTCGGCCTATTGTTTAACAGTGTGTTGTTTAATGTCCATATTGAATTGCAAATGTACTTCTATTATTGATTTATATTATTTTTAGTGATTGAAGCCGTGCTTTCAAAATTTCAATTATTTTAATTTGATTTAGAGCTGTTTTTGTAGAACAATATATCATTTATCCTACAGAATGTTTCATGTGCACTTAATACAACTTTATATTGTGCTCTTGTTAGTTTTCCACATTCTATATGTGTCTGGTCTGTTTGGTGTATAGTATTGGTTATGTGATCTATTCTCTTTTGATGTTCTGTCTAGTTGTTCTATACATTATTGAAAGCGATGCATTGATTTCTGGAACTATTAATTTTTGGGGGGCCTATTTATCCCTTCAATTCTTTTTTTTAAACTTTTATTTTCCAGGTACATGTGTAAATTTGTTATATGGGTAAATTACTTATTGCTGAGGCTTGGTGTATGAATGATCCCACCACCAAATTAGTGAGCATAGTACCCACTATGTAGTCATCCAGCCCACTCTCACTGCTACCCTCTCCCCTCAAGCAGTCCCCAGTATCTGTTGTTACATCTGTGTGTTCATGTGTATTCAATGTTTTGCTCCCACTTACAAGTGAGATGAGGTATTTGGTTTTCTGTTTCTGCATTAGTTCACTTAAGATAATGGCCTTCAGCTGTATCCATGTTGCTGAAAAGGATATAATTTCATTTCTTTTTATGGTTATGTAGTATTCCTTGCTGTATATGTAGTATATTTTCTATATCCAGTCCACCATTGATGGACATCTTGGCTGATTCCATGTCTTTGCTATTGTGTATACTGCATATGTCTTTTTGGTAGAACAATTTATTTTACTTTATATATATATACCCAATAATGGGATTACTGGATCAAATAGTAGTTCTATTTTAAGTTCTTTAAAAGTCTCCACACTGCTTTCCATAGTGGGTGAATAATTTACATTCCCACCAGCACTGTATGTGTTCCCTTATCTCTTCAACCTTGCCAGCATCTGTTGTTATTTGACTTTTTAATAACTACCATTATGACAGATGTGAGATGGTATCTCATTGTGGTTTCAATTTGCAGTTCTCTAATGATTAGTTTAGATGGCATTTTAAAAATATACTTGTTAGCTGCATGTGTCTTTCTTTTTTTTAGAAGTATCTCTTCATGTGCCTTGCTCAAGTGTCCTTTGCTCATTTTTTAAGTGGAGTTATTTATTTTTTGCTTGCTGATTTGTTTAAGTTTATTATAGTTTCTGGATATTAGGGCTTTGTCCGATGCATAGTTTGTGAATATTTTCTCCCATTCTGTGAGTTGTTTGTTAACTTTGTTTATAGTTTCTTTTGCTGTGCAGAAACTCTTTAATTTTATTAGATCTCACTTATCAATGTATTTTTTTATAGCAACTGCTTTTAGGGACTTAGTCATCAATTCTTTGCCAAGGTTGATATCCAGAATGGTATTTTCTAGGTTGTTTTTTTTTTTTTTTTTGAAAGGTTTTTATTGTTTTATGTCTACATTTAAGTCTTTAATCCATCTTGAGTTAATTTTTTGTACACTGTAAAAGATGGAGTCCAGTTGCAGTTGTCTGCATATGGCTAGCCATTTTTCCCAGTACCATTTATTGAATAAGGAAGTCTTTCCCCATTGTTTATTATTGTCAACTTTGTTGAAGATCAGGAAGTTGTAGGTATGTGGCTTTATTTCTGGGTTCTCTATTCCGTTCCTTTGGTTGATGTGTCTGTTTTTGAACCAGTATCATACCACTTTGGTTACTGTAGCCTTGTAGTATCATTTGAAGTCAGATAGTGAGATGCCTCTAGATTTGTTCTTTTTACTATGGATTGTTTTGGAGATTCAAGTACTTTTTTGGTTTCATATAAATTTTTAGAATAGTTTTTACTAATTCCATAAAAATTGACATTGATAATTTGATAGGAATAGCATTGAATCTGTAGATTGCTTTAGGCACTATGGCCATTTAAACTATATTTATTCTTCCTCTCCATGAGCATGGACTGTTTTTCCATTTGTTTGTGTCGTCTCTGATTTCTTTCAGCAGTGTTTTGTAATCTTATGAGATATTTCACCTCCTTGGTAAGCTCTATTCCTAGATATTATATTCTTTTAGTGGCTATTGTATTTCAATAAATGGAATTGTATTCTTGATTTGGTTCTGAGCTTAGACATTTTGATGTATAGAAATGCTACTAATTTTTGTACATTGATTTTGTGCCCTGAAGTCACTTATTAGTTCTAGAAGTCTTCTTGCAGATTGTATGGAAATTTCTAAGTATGGAATTATATAGTCTGTGGAGAGAGATAGTTTGACTTCCTCTTTCCTGATTTCAATGCCTTTTATTTCTTTCTGTTGCTTGACTGCTCTGGCTATCACTTCTAGTGCTACGTTGAGTAAGTGTGGTGAGAATAAGAATTCTTGTATTGTTCCAATTCTCAAGAAGAATGCATTCAGCTTTTATTTGTTCAATATGGTGTTGGCTGTGGGTTTTTCATAGATGGCTCTTATTATTTTGAGCAAAATGTGAAACAATTTTGAATTTTATCTAAGGACTTTTTCAGCATCTATTCAGATGATGATGTGGTTTCTGTTTATATGGTGAATCACATTTATTGATTTGCACATGTTAACCCACTTTGTATCTCAGCAGTAAAGCCTACTTAATCATAGTGAATTAGGCTTGCTAGTATTTTGTTGAGAATTTTTGTGTCTATCTTTATTAGAGATGTTGGCCTGAAGTTTTCTTTTTCTGTTGTGTCTCTTCTAGGTGTTGGTATCAACATGATGCTGACTTTGTAGAATGAGTTAGGGAGGAGATCTTTCTCCTTGATTTTTTGAAGTAATTTTAGAAGGATTGGGACTTGCTCTTCATTGTGCATCTGGTAGAATTTGGATGTAAATTTATCTTGTCCAGAGTTTTTTTTTTTTTTTTTTAAGTTTGTGTGTGTGTGTGTATTGTGTTGGGGTGGGGGGCAGGGGCAGTTGGTAAACTTTTTATTAGTAATTTAATTTTGGAACTTATTGTTGGTTTATTCATAATTTTAATTTCTTCCTGGTTCAATCATGGGAGGATCTGTGTTTCTAGGAACTTATCTATTTCTTCTAGGTTTTCTAGTTTGCATGCATAGTAGTATTCTTAGTAGTAGCCTCTAAGAGTTTTTTGTATTTCTCTGGGATTAGTTGTAATGTCAGCCTTGTTATTTCTGGTTGCATTAATTTAGATCTTCTCTTTTTTAAATTAATGTAGCTAGTGGTTTGTCAATCATGTTTAATCTTTCAAATAAACAATATTTTATTTTGTTGATCTTTTGTCTCATTATCTGGGGTAAATACCTGAGGTTTTGTTGCCTCATTCCAAGGAAATCAAGGACACAGACACATGTGGAGTGAAGTTAAGAGTAGAAGTTTAACAGGCAAAAGTGAAAGAGAGTAGCTCTCTCTCCTGCAGAGAGAGATAGGAGCTCTTGAGTGGGTCTTCCACCCTGCAGTGCAATGCCCAGGATTTTATAGACAAGCTTGAGGAGGCAATGTCTGATTTACACAGGGCCCACAGATTGGTTGGACCGGGTGTGATGCTTACATAGCATGAGGAAGTTGGCCAACCCATCCTAATTTTCTTATTATGTAAATGGGCTTTCCACTTGACTGACACCATGTTGTCTGCTCCCTACTGCACAAGTGGTTGGTGAGGAAAAGGGAAGATAGAACCGCCATGTTGAACATGCCTAGTCTCCAGGTAGCCTTTTCCTATTGGCACAGCTGCCAGCATTCACCTGTGCAAGCTTCCAACTTGCTTGTCTATGTCTGCAGCTTGATTTTACATACTGCTTTTTGTTAGAAAATAAATGATTTGGGGGCTGCTTTTCATTAAAAGGAAAACCTTACTGAGGACTTCCTTACCCTCACTATCTACCTAAATAATTTCTGTCTTTGTCATGAGAAATCTCTGCTTGATTAGCATAGCAGTCTGCTGATGATTGCACAGAGATTTCTCAGATGCCTGGAGTCAATCATTCTTCAAATCTTCGCCAAGTGACTATGTGTGCATCTAAGTGCATCTCTTAAACTCTCACAGAGTTTACAACACTGCCTTAGCCTTCACTTCCTGCTTGTGAAGAGCATTAGTCAGAGATGAGAATGTAAAGCCTTTTTACATCTTTCTTAAACATGTACATAGCTTTGGAAATGCAAAAATCTTGATATCCAGGGCATTTTAGATTCCCAGAAAATTTTCAGAGTATTTTCAAGTCCTCTATTGACATCTCATCTCCCAGGATTTTAGTATTTTGATGACCTTATTGTGTGTTTCAACTATTATCAATGATATGAGGCAGCTGTGATGTTCAACATTTGTCTATAATTGTTTTTTAGGCAAATGCTTTTCCTAGCCCCAGGAAAAGGCTGTTCATATTCTGCAACTTATAGGTCAGTTTAAATAAATATAGCCTTGCAAAAGAAATCTTCCAAAGAACCGCCAGATATGTCAAATAATAAAAAGCTCTGAAGGTGAGACTTTGAAGATCAAACCCTTTTCTGCCCTCTCTAGTGACTACTATATTGCTCACTTTCACTGCAATCACAGGTTGTCCATATTCAATGATATCAAAAGCTTTGGAGGTGAGGGATATGGGAATAGGAAAGGTTAAATTGCCACAAGCTTGCCTACAGACATTCAGCTATTTTTCTTGAATAAATGCTCCCTAGTTTTCTCTAAGCCTTGGGTTAATTTCCAGAGTTCTAAAAAAACTTTATTCTGATATTTTTTTAGAGTATTCTCATTACTTTTGTGAAGGAGAAAATTTTCTGAGGTCCTTACTCCACCAATTTTATTTATGTCATTTCTAGTAAACTTCTAATATTATACCATTGCTGAGTTCCTGGACACAGCTCAATGTGTGGTATATATGCACTTTTGCATTTAGGTTCTTAAATATTTCATTTAAGGTTTTTGGATCACATTCTCATGGTTTTCCCATTTTAATTGGAGGTAGAAACTAAATCATAGCTTAAAATAGACATTGTCCTGGTGTCAATATATATCCAGTCTAATTATCTAGAATTGTGGGCAATTAAAATGAATGTTCTGAACAATGGCCATTAGTTCTGTAACAACTACACCTTTAAAAATACAGTTATGAATTGCTTAATGACTGGAATACATTCTGAGAAACGTGTTGTGAAGTGATTTTGCCATTGAGTGAAGATGATAGAGTATGTTTACACAAACCTGGATGGTATAGCCCAGTATACACATAGATTGTATTGTACAGCCTATTGCTCCTAGGCTGCAAACCTGTACAGCAAGTTACCGTATGGAATACTGTAGGGAATTGTAATGAAATGGTAAATATTTTTTATCTGAACACATCTAAACATGGAAAAGATACAATAAAAATTGTATCTTGTAATCTTAGGAAACCACCATTGTTTATATGTGGTTCATCATTGATCAAAATGTCATTATATCGTGTATGACTGTACTTTTATTAAGGGAACTATGAAGAATGGGTTTCTAGATTTTAGAAACATCTTATTAGATGCTGACATAAATCATTGGTAATTTTATCACAGCTAATTTTATCACAGCACTCAACTCCTCAAACCTTTTACTTAGTCAAGATTTTACTGAGCTCTGTAAAGATTCTGTACCAGTCTACACAAAACTCACCAGCACCTGTGACCTAGCCACTGAGAATACCTAAAAGTACTGAGCAGTACTTCATGTTGGATACAGTTTCTAGATCTCACTGTTTCAAATCTTAGTTCTAACTTTTGGAATTATCACAACATCTTTTTGATACATATATACCTTTATAATGTGCATAAAATAAAATTAGCTTGTTCTACAATTTTATATCACATCATTTGAAAATATACTACGGAATCACGTTAGTAAGATTGATGTTCCTGGTATTTATCCATCCATCTACAAGTTAATTTATTTGTTGCCTCCCTCTCTTAACAAAATATTGAATGTTGACTGTGTATCACACATTATATGAGACCCTGCTCATGTAAGAAAAAGTAACAAGCTTTCCTTCTCTGCAAGGAATCCACAGACTATTGAAAAAGAAGGTACATAAACAAAATCTTGTAATGCTTTGGAATAAGTGCGGTACTTTGGGTGATAACGTAAGTTTGGTTGCATAATGGGATGGAAGCAAAATGGAGGGGAAGAGGGACTATTATTTTTGGAAAAGTATAATTTTTATTCTCTAATTTTTTACCTCAGTTTCTCTGTGTATCTACTAAATGTTGTCCTTTTTGCAACATCTTAGAACTTGGCTGATTCAGTAATTTCTTATTAACCAGCTGTCTTCTGACTTTATTTTCTCTTCCCTGAAGGTCTAGGATTCATCAAAGTCAGGATTTAATCACACAGGCTCAGGCCAGACATACTGTGAGAACACATTCCATTTGCTACTTGGCTCTGCCAATACACATAAATCTATCCTGTCTTAAGACTGCTTTGTATCAGAGGCAAACATCCACAAAGGAGTCTCTGATCATTCTAATAGGGCCTTTGCTGAAATCACCAGATGCATCTGCTAGTGGGTACTTGGTTCTCATCCAGACCCAGGTTCCTGAAATAAAATTCTCAAAACACAAATCCCTATGCTCATGGAAATTTTAATGCAACTCATCAAATATATTTTCTTTGTGTCTTTATTTATTAGCTGCGGTAATTTAGAGAAAATAAAAAAGAAAACCTTTGTCAACTTTTTGAAAATCTTCAATAAAATCAGAAGATGCTGAATTTCCACATGTCTGGAAGATTTGGGGGCTGGATAGAGCATTGTAAGCCAGGCCATTTCTTAGACTAAATCTGTAGAGTGAGCAGGTAGGGATGTGACAAGAATTCTAGGAGTTGGAAATCTCCCTGCCTGTAATATACTTGATATATTTATGATAATGCTTTAGTTTATTCCTGTGACTAAGAATTGCTCTTACTCACTTTGTGAATTTCTTTTTTTAAATGTTTAAATTGCGTGTATTTGATTTTTTGAATAGGTAATACATACACATGGTGTAGAATTCAAACATATAAAGTATTTAGAAAACACTCTTCAATCCACCTCTGACCTCAGCCATTCTGCGTACTGTAAGCAACCAATATTTTCTGTCTCTTGCAGTGGCCATGGTGGTCCACATCTGTAATCCCAGCTGCTCCAGAGGCTGAAGTGAGAGAATTCTTTGGGTTCATTGCTTGTGCTCAAAAGCTGGAGACAAGCCTGGGCAATGTAATGAGACCTGGTTGCAAAAAAGAAAGAAAGAAAACAATGCTTTCTGTCTCTTAAATAGTTTTCAAAAAATATTTTGTTCATATATACAGAGACAGAGAGACAGAGAGAGAGAGAGAATTTTCATGTGTTACTTTAATGGATGGAGCTTTGTTTCTCGCTTAAAATTTGTTTTGGAGATAATTTCGTATCATTATGAGCTCTCTAATTCTCCTTTAAGGCCAAATAGTTTTTCAAAATGAGGATATATTTTCTCCTACTTGCCTGCCCTCTATCAATGAAGGTTTGGGTTATTTCTAAATCTTATATGCAATAACTTATGTATAACCAAGAGCATATACAATTTTCCACTTGTGTGAGTAGATGTGAGAGTGTCTTCTAGTGAAATAGCTGGTTAAAAGAGAACTTTGTGCATTTGCTAGATTCTGTGATAGATGATAGATTTTCAACAGCAATATGTGCGGGTGCTTTTTCCTCGTGTCTTTGCCAGCACTCTGAGCCATCAAGCCTACTTTATCTTATACTGAATTCCTGTCTACATTTGGATCTAGTACTACATTTTTCCATTCCATCTCATTGATGTGTCTTTATTCTACACGAGAAAATTCCTCACTAGTTTAATTACTTTATACTTATGTTAAGTTTTAATATCTGCATAAGTAATTATTTCTCAATATTCCTCCCATTTCTTAAGTTCTCTGACTATCCTTGCTTTTTAAGTTTTCCATGTAAACTTGACATAGGCTTTGCTTATGTGATTGTTATTAAAATTATTATCATGTTACATTTAAAGATTATCATATGTAAAATTTTTATTTTTGCAATGTGAAGCCTTCCTATTTTAAAAAACCATATGTGAATTTCTATTATCTTACTTTTAATCAGAAAAATTTTTACTTTTATTTGTACATGTCTTGCTTATTTCTTAATACACTTATTCCTATACATTTCAACATTTTTTGCTATCAGAAATGGAAAATTATTTACCTTTAAACTGTCATTGCGTTATATATGAATGGCTATAGATTTCTATCTATAGCATTGAATATCATCAAGTTGGTATTCACTTACCTTGTAAAATTCTCTTGTTATTGATTTTCAGTTGTAGTTATTTCATTTTATGATATAAAATAATATTGTCTGAACTTAGTAGTGATTTTACATCCTCCTCCTTTCCCTGCTTTATAACGATACTAATAACGCCTTCAGAACAATGTTAAATAATAGTAATGACAATGGACATCTTACCTTATGTCATATCATCCTATTTTATCTTATAATATAATCTCATTCTATTAAAATTTTTAAAAATCAAGATTAAAAAATAAATATTATGAACTTCTGTCTAATCTGTGGGAACTACTTTCCACTTCAAACTATTAATATGTTTAACTATATAAGTAGATTTCCGTTTTATTTTTAATTATTTTTTTAACATCTTTGCATTCCTAGAAAAAATTCCGCTTGGCCTTATTGTGTTTTCCAATGTGTTGCTGGTTTCTGTTTGTTGATATTTCGCCTAAGATTTATCATCAATTGTTTTAGGGAGATTTGCTACATTATTTTTTGTTGCAATATTTGTTGCTGTTGCTAGCTTAAAATTTTGTTAACTTCAAATAAAATTTCAGAAGTTTTCCCTTTCTGTGCTTTAGAAAAATTTAAATAGTATTAATTTATCTGATCTTGAGAGATGTTTTACTCTTCTTAAAATTATCTTAACTTGGTGCTTTTTTGGAAGTAGCTCTTTGATGATTTCTTCATCTTTATGACTCTCTTTTCTCATTTCCTGTTTCTTTTAGAGTAAGTTTTGATAAATATAAATATTTCTCTGGGGGGCCAGATGGCTCTGCTGATAAATTTTATGAAACATTTAAGGCTGAAAATAATCAGTCATGTTAATACGCAAACTCAGAAAATAGGAATGCCATGAAAACTTCCCAAATCATTTTATAGAGAGATATATTTATTGATTATGTCATTTAGATTACATGTATACTTAGAGTTTTAAAAAATCACTCATTTGATCTATCACAGAATGAGATTCATGTATTAAAATCTTTTGTAAATTTATTTTTTATTATTACTTATTTTTCAACTCCTATAATCTTAACTTTATAATTGCTGATGCTACTTTCAAATCTTTGTCTGTTACTTCTTCATAGAAAATTTCATCCATAAGGAGTTGAAAGTGCCTGTCTATGATTTATTTAATGCCTTTTAAAAGAATTTATTTTATCTGATATAAAGGTCACATTCACTCTTTTTTGTTTGTCTGTATTTTACTGGCGTTTCTTTGCAAATCCTGTTATTTACAACACTCTTTGCTTTAGATTATGTCTTAAAAATAATGCAAGGAACATTTTTCTTTGTAAGCTGATATGAATGGTTTCTTTTACTGAGTATAAGTCTTTTGCATTTTTGATATAGCATATATGCTTGTTATCTCAAATTTATCTTATAAGCTGCTCTCTATTTAATATTGGTGCCAAAGCAATTACTTTTTTACAACCTAATAGCTTGTAAAAATCTTTAATGTGGCTATGGTGTAGCATTGTTTTTTGATGTCTATTTCCTTTGATATATTTATTTTTGCCATAGTGGTACTTTTATAACTATACCATTCTGTAATCCCCCAAGTGTTCTACTTCTTCGGACAGTATATGCTATCAGAATATCACACCAAATATCTTGTTTTCCCCTTCAGATTCACTCTCCATCGTTCTAGCTCTTCTCTTGGATTGAGAAGTCTGACCCTTAGGAACCATATGAATAAATTCCTATAACCTCTGGCTTCTGATTAGGCTCAGCCAGTGATGAATTCTGGCAAGCCATATGCTAGAGGGAGGAGGGAAAATCTGTGCTCTTGACTTACCACCACTGTTTTTTTAATTAGGACCAATTCTATATAACTCTGTAGTCCTGAATTCTAGCAATGCTGCTTTCTTCATTCTTTCTGAGACAGGTATAATAACCCTGGTTCCTACTTCATTCCCTGTGACTTCCCTAAACCCTCACGTTGTAAAATATCCCTTTGTAAATAATCCTGTCTTAAGTTTTCTTCTTTTGAGAGTGCTATCTCTTTTCTATTGGGACCCTGACTGATATGCCTATTATAAACAATGATAAAATTAGCATATTTCCTTTTCTCTTCTGTCTCTCACTTCTCTACAATGTCATCTTCTACTTAATTGTGATTTTTTCATAATGTCTACCATCATGCCATTATAAGTCTAGAGCTATTTAAGTAGTCAGTTCTATCAGGTTGGTGCAAAAGTAATTGCGGTTTTGCCATTACTTTTAATAGCAATAACTACAATTACTTTTGCCCCAACTGAATAACATAAATTCTGATTTCCTGGTAAAAATGAAGAACTCTGCATTGTAGACTGCTGCTCACTTTTCATCCTCATCCTCACCTTCAAGTGTTTGTTAGTTACAGGCTTTCTACACACTCAGAGCATATGTTTACACTTTATTTTAGTAAACTCATCCCCATATTTGTTTTAGCTTGCTATTAAATAAATTCAATGCTTACTGCTAGATGTTTTACCCTCATTTTATAATTATTTTTTGTTTGGCTGGAATTCCACCTCTAGTAGATTTCTTAAATAGTGCTTAGAAGCATTGCCAGACAAAATAAGAGATGCCTGGCTAAAATTTGAACTTCAGAAAAACAACAAGTTGTTGTATTTATTTTATTTATTTATTTTTTGATGTAAGTATGTCCCAAGTATTGCATGGGGCATTTTTATTTGCTAAATCTGGCAACCTTATGTCTGGCATATGGTAAGTACTCAGTAAGTGTTAGCAATTTGTATAATTTGAAGTCTGTGAAAATGACAAGCCTATGGTTTGATGGTGATTATTTAGGTTCAGTTTTTCCTGGAACACAGGATGTATTTTCAGCATGTTATTCAAATTTTCTTTTATTTCTTATATTATTTTCTTGAGTTATGTACTTATGTAGTAGAAGACGGGTGCAAATTCTTTGCAACTCCCCACTAAAATCGAGTGGTGGGAAATATTCTTACTTAGAATCTGGGCAGGGTCTCTGTTTTTGACCAATAGAATGTGATGGAAGTGAGGCTGTATGGTTTCTGAGGCCAGACCTCAAGAGATCTGCAACTTCTGCTTTTACCTAACTTGGAACACTCTCGCTTGGAAGCCAACCACTATGGGCTGGTCAGATGGTTAGACTACCCTGGGATGAAGCCCAAATTAGCCATGTAGAAAGATACGCCATGCGTAAGAGCCAAATATATTTGGAACATGTAATTCAGCACAGCCACCAGCTGACTGTAGTTGACAGAACAGAGAGCAAAATAATTACCCAGCTGAACCCTTTCTGATTCCTCACCCACAAAAACTGAATACGTGAAATGGTGTTTGTTTGGAGTCATTGAATTTTAGGGTATTTTGTTAGGCAGCAATGAAGTTATTATATCAGATTTTTAGAAAATTTTGGTTACTCAGTTTTACAAATGTACGCTATCCCTTTTCTGTATTCTATAACCAGCATTTTCTATTTAGTTATTTTAATCATTTATTCATTATAATTGTTTTATTTTGCTCACTTTATTTTTTTCATTTCTATAATCATTAGTCCATTTTTAATATTGTCTGTTATTCATTCAAATTTAGCTTAATTTCTATAATGGTTAATATTACTTTTATCTTACAGTTCTATTCTGAACACAGCATACTCACTGCTAAATTCTTTTGCTGTTGGCTTCCTGAATTTCTATACTTTGTACTCTTGTGGTTTGTTTCAAAGAAGCAATGACTTAGTTGATTTTTAAAAAATAAATTGTTGTGAAATTTGGCCACAATTTTCATCTTCTTCTATGTTTTCTTCCTTTTCCATGTGGTAGAGTCATGCAAATTTTTCTGCTTTTTTTCCTTTTTTGACTAATTACTTAAGTAACAGGTGAGTATTGTTTTTCCCCGTAATAGCAATTTCCTAGGTGTTTGTTTAAAGAAAGTGTGGCTTGCTGAAATGTCTTGCATTTCTCAGAGTTTGGTGTGTGAGTTTATGTGGCCTTTTCTTTTTGCTGCCTAATGACAACAATAGGTAGTTGTGAGATATTGCTCAATACATCAGTTTCCGTCTCCCTTGAAGTCACTGAGACAGCCTACTTAATGAAATTATAGCTAGTCTGTCTGGCTTTTATTTAGCTCCGTTTCCTGTGCTTTGAAAACACTGAACTCATCCAGGAATATTTTAGATCCCAGTATGAGTTCATGCTAGGGGGTGTACCTTAAGATGCGACTTTCAGCTGTGAGAAGGTTTCTGGTCTGTCTGTTATCAGCAGCTTCAGTATTTGCTTTCCTCATCCTCCCGAGAACAGTCCTGCTTGTTTTCTACTGTCTGAAGCACCACTTCTTGCTCAACGATGTTTTCAGGTTGTTATCTGTGTTCATTTTATGTAGTTAATGGAGTGTTTAATTTAAAACAATTCCTGATGTAAATGACGAGTTGATGGGTGCTGACGAGTTGATGGGTGCAGCACACCAACATGGCACAAGTATACATATGTAACAAACCTGCACGTTATGCACATGTACCCTAGAACTTAAAGCATAATAATAAAAAAATAAAAAAATAAAAAATAAATAAAAATTCCAATTGTTGCTTTTGAGTAATTCAAAGAAGAGGAGTAGACATTGCCAAATTACTATCATTATCTTCACATGGAATCTTTCTAAAAACTTTTGAGGTTGTCACGTTTCAGTATTTATTTTTATTTAATGATATATTAAATATACAAATGTGGGCATACAGTGTAATGTAAATGAAGAATTTAAAAATATAATAGCAAAATGAAAACCTATTTATCAATCATCCGTATAAGAAAGACAAAAAGGAAAGTGACTAGAACATAAGAAGAAGCTCTTGGCCGGGCGCGGTGGCTCAAGCCTGTAATCCCAGCACTTTGGGAGGCCGAGATGGGCGGATCACGAGGTCAGGAGATCGAGACCATCCTGGCGAACACAGTGAAACCCCGTCTCTACTAAGAAATACAAAAAATAGCCGGGCGAGATGGCGGGCGCCTGTAGTCCCAGCTACTCGGGAGGCTGAGGCCGGAGAATGGCGTGAACCCGGGAGGCGGAGCTTGCAGTGAGCTGAGATCCGGCCACTGCACTCCAGCCTGGGCTACAGAGCGAGACTCCGTCTCAAAAAAAAAAAAAAAAGAAGAAGCTCTTCCCTCTCCATCCCTCCATTGTTTTTTCACAGGCTGGCCATGGGTGTTAAGTTCTAAGACTTTTTTTTGAGATTCTGACTTTTTTTCCACTTGATATAAATTAACGTTGGAGGACATATCTTGTGACTTGCATTTTTTGTGCCTTACTATGCCTCTGGGAATCACCTGTGGTAACACTGCATCTGTAGATCATTCTTTTTCATCATTGCACTGTATTTTATTGTATATATATGCAACAATTTACCTATTCTATTATTCAAGGGCATTTGGGCTATTTCCCATTTTAGCTATTATGAACAGCACTGATATAAATATTATTTTATATGTTTCCTGTAGTACATGAATATATTTTCCAAGGATTGTACATAGGCATGAAATTATTAAATAAAGATTAGTTTTATCTTCATATTCACAGTAGTTCTCTCTTATATGTGGAAGATAGATTCCAAGACTTCCAATGCATGCCTGAAAACTTGAATAGTACCAAATACTATAAACTGTGTTTTTTTCCTATGCATGCATACATACATACCTATGATAAAGTTTAGTTTATAACGTTGGCACGGTAAGAAAATTCAAAATAATAATAAAATAAAATAATTATAACAATCTGACAGCATCACTATTCTTGTGCTTTTGGTCCATTATTAAGTAAAGTGAGAGTTACTTGAACACAAGCACTATGATATGGGAGGATCTGATCTGATGCTTGAGATGGCTACTGCGTGATTATGTGGCATGGATATGCTGGACAATGGGATGATGCATGTCATGCTGTGCAATTTAAAACTTATGAATTATTTATTACTGGAATTTCCCACCTGATGTTTTCAAACTGTGGTTGACCACAGATAACCATGGAAAACGAAATTGCAGATAAAAGGAGACAACTATACTAGGCAATTTCAAATTATTTCCTCAAGTGATAGCACTAATATATATTACCTCAGTATGTAGTAGTATGTGAGGGTTCCTGTTGTCCTACAACTTGGACAGCCTGTGTTCTCATCCTAATTTATTTATTTTTCCAAATACATTGGGTATCATGATTTTAATCCACATTTAGCTGATGTCTAACGATGTTGAGCCTTGTTTTTATATATTTTTGTCATTCACATTTCCACTTATCTAAAGTGCATTTTGTACATGTTCTTCTTTTTGATTTTTCAAAATTCTGTGTACAATTTCTGTATATATTCTGTTACTAATTCATTGTCAATTACTTGATTACTAAAAATTTTCTCCTAGTTTGTAGTTTACCGCTTTAGACTCACTATCATTTATTTCGGTGAAAAGACATTTTTAACTTCAATATGATAAAATATAGCAATATATTTTTCATTTTGTGATTTTTTTAAAGAAATATTTTCCTGCCCCAAGTCTTATAGATATTTTATAATGATTTACAAAAGTTTTGTAATTTCTACTTTCAACCATATGATATTGTTGGCTTGATATAGAAATTTCATTACATTTTTTCCTGCAACGTAAACCAATTTTCCTAGCAAAAATTATTGAAGAGCCCATATTTCCCATGTAGTCATCAGTAATGTCGTGTTGTATATCAAATTTCCCTACATGTGCAAATCGATTTCTGAGATCTCCATCATGCTTCCCGGTCAATTTGTCTGTCAAGAATTAATATAGCACTGATGTAAAGCCTGCTCTTAGACCATGACCCACACCTTTTCATCTTTAGGTGTATCTTGCTCATAATTAGCCCCTGTTAATACACGTTTTTAAATTATGTTACAAGGATAATTTTTTAAAAGCCCACTGGAATTTCATATACTCCATAGGTCAATTTAGGAAAACTGAAAATTTTGTGATAATGAGTGAGTTCAATCACTGTATATAGAATATAACTCCATTTATTTATCTTTGCTTTAATACCTGTCAAGAAAGTTTTATGATTCTTTATAATGTATGTGCTTATCTCTTTTCTGAAATTTAGTTTTAATCTTTAAATGTTTACAGAGTACACCTGCATACAAAGACCAAGAAGAAGAAAGAAAAAAATCATCATCATTCCAACAGACCCATTAATAGCGTCCTTCAAAAATAAAAATATCTTACTTCTTTTATTTTTAATTTTTGTAGGTACATAGTAGTTGTACATATTTATGGAGTAAATGAAATATTTTGATACAGGCATGCAGGGCATAATAATCACATTATGGAGAATGGGGTATCCATCCCCTCAAGCATTTATTCTTTGTGTTACAAAAAATCCAATTATACTCTTGTAATTATTTTAACATGTATAATTAAGTTAATATTGACTATAGTCACCCTGTTGTGCTATCAAATACTAGGTATTATTCATTCTATTTTTTCCCATTAACCATCTCCACCTTCTCCTAACCGCTTCACTACCCTTCCCATTCTCTAGTAACTGTCCTTCTATCCTGTTGTGTTATCAAATACTAGGTATTATTTATTCTATTTTTTTTAACCCTTTAGCCATCTCGACATTAACTTAACCTCTTCATTGTCCTTGCCATTCTCTAATAACCATCCTTTTACTCTCTGTGTCAATGAAGTCAATCATTTTGATTTTTGGAACCCACAAATAAATGAGAACAGGTGATGTTTGTATTTCTGTGCCTGGCTTATTTCACTTAACAAATGATCTCCGGTTCCATTCATATTGTTACAAATGACAGGATCTCGTTCGTTTTTATGGCTGAATGGTACACCATTGTTACCAATTTATATGTTGATGGACACTTAGGTTGCTTCCAAATCTTGGCTATTGCGAAGAGTGCTGTAACAAACATAAAAGTGCAGCTATCGTTTCCATATACTAACTTCCTTTCTTCTGACTGTGTGCCCAGCAGTGGGATTGCTCGACCATATGGTAGCTTGATTTGTAGTGTTTTGAGGAACCTCCAAACTCTTCTCTATAGGGGTTGTACTAACTTACATTACCACCAGCAGTGTATGAGGTTCTCTCCAGCATTTGTTATTGCCTATCTTTTGGATATAATCTATTTTAACTGGGTAAGATAATATCTCATTGTAGTTTTGATTTGCATTTCTCTGATAATAAATGATGAGCACATTTTCATATAGCTGGATATCCACATGTATCCATATGTTTGCCACTTGTATGTCTTCTTTTGAGAAATGTCTATTTAAATCATTTGCCCATTTTTAATCAGATTATTAGATTTCTTCCTAATGAGTTGTTTGAACTTCTTAGGTATTCTGGCTATTAATCCTTTGTCAGATGGGTGGTTTGCAAATATTTTCTCCCAACCTGTGAACTGTCTTTTCACTTTGTTGATTGTTTCCTTTGTTGTGCAGAAGCTTTTTAACTTGATGTGATTCCATTTGTCCCTTTTTGCTTTGGCTGCCTGTGTTTGTGGGATATTACTCAAGAACTTTTTGCCCAAATCAATGTCCTGGAG
This sequence comes from Papio anubis, assembly GCF_008728515.1. Taxonomy (NCBI): domain Eukaryota; kingdom Metazoa; phylum Chordata; class Mammalia; order Primates; family Cercopithecidae; genus Papio; species Papio anubis. Next base: position 140,213,823 of record NC_044982.1, read on the forward strand.
ATTTTCCCCAACGTATCCTTGTGGTAGTTTCATAGTCTGAGGTCTTAGATTTAAGTCTTTAGTCCATTTTGATTTGATTTTTGTATCTGGCAATAGGGTAAGTCTAGTTTCATTCTTCTGCATATGGATGTCCAGTTTTCCAGCACTGCTTATTGAAGAGAGGCTCTCTTTTATCCAATGTATGTTCTTGACACCTTTTTTGAAAATGAGTTTACTGGAGGTGTGTGAACTTGTTTCTGGGTTTTCTATTCAGTTCCATTGGTCTATGTGTCTGTTTTTATGTCAGTACCGTGCTGTTTTGGTTACTATAGCTTTGTAGTATAATTTGAAGTCAGACGATGTGATTCCTTCAGTTTTTTTTCTTTTTGCTTAGGATAACTTTGGTTATTGTGGGTGTTCTGTTGTTTCATATAAATTTTAGGATAGTTTTTCTATTTCTATGAAGAATGTCATTGGTATTTTAATAGGTATTGCATTGCATCTGTAGATTGCTTTGGGCAGTATGAACATTTTAACAGTATTGATTCTTCCAATTTATTAATATAGAGTATCTTTCCACTTTTTGTTGTTCTCTTCAATTTCTTTCATCAGTTCTACATAGTTTTATTATAGAGATCTTTCACTTCTTTGGTTAAGTTAATTTCTATGTATTTAATTTTATTGGTAGCTATTGTAAATGGGATTACTTTTAAATTTTCATTTTCAGGTTATTCACTGGTGACATATAGAAATGTTACTGATTTTAGTATATTGATTTTGTATCCTGCAACTTTACTGAACTTGTTTATCAGTTCTAATAGTTTTTTTGTGTGGAGTCCTTAGGTCTTTCTAAATATATGATCACAATTATTAAAACATCTTGACTTCTAACAGCATATTTACTTTTGCCTATTTCAGTATTTTATTTAGTACAGTCATTTATTAGATACACTTATGTGTCTGGCTTCTTTTTCTTATGGTTATGTATGTGCCAATGATTTATATTCCTGCATGTAGCTAGAGATCATTTATTTTCAGTACCATATGATATTTTATCATATACACATACCACAACTGATATATTCATCTTGTTTTGTAGACATTTGCGTAGTTTAAAATTTTGGGCTATTACAAAAAATACTGCTATGAACATTCTAATCTGTGGCTTTCAGTAAAAAAAAAAAAAACTATACATTTATGTTTTGTGAATTATTATTGTGATGTAGAGGCAAAGTTACAGGGTCCTAAAGTATGTATATTTTCAATTTACTATATATTCTAAACTATTTATGAAAGTGATTGAAGTGTGTAGTTGGGATATCATTCTGAATCTTATAGAAATGGTAAAAGTTAAAAATGCAAATTTTAAGTATCAATATATTGATATTGATTGTATTTAAATCCATAGAATTCAGTGCAATATTAGTCTATGATTATAGACAGAGAAAAGAAAGAGAACAATGATTATCCTACTGCTACTATTGATGTGCATCATTCTGAGGCAATAAGGACTGAAAAAGAGGAGATGATGAAGTAGGGGCAAAATCAGAATATTGAATTTTGGAAGCCAAATGAAGAAATTGTTTCGAGAAGGAAGGAGTGGCTAAATATTTCAAATGGCTCAGATAGAATAAATACATTGAAGACTTACAATTGACCATTGCATTTGGTAAGATAGAGTCATTGTGATTTTGACAAGAATTGTCTTAATGGGGTAGGGACAAAGAAAGTCTAAATGGAATGGAAATTAAGTCGAGAGAGTAGGAGAGAGTGGTCCTTTTGAGAATCTTTTTAAATAAAGAAAAAAAAAGAGACCTTATATAAGGACGTTTATTTATAGATAGAGCTATTTCAGCATGTTTAAATTTGATTTTGAAAAAAGTTTTTATATGGAAGAAATTTTGAACATCCAGAAGATAGAGCATAGCTGGAGGAGCAAAGAACTTAAGTAAGCGATAGAGAACACAAACGATACCTAGTGCATAAAGGGAGAGGTGGACGTTAGATAAAATCAGAAGTGGTTCATATATTTAAACAGGAAGGAAGAAAGTGTATGGGCACAAGTACAGGTGTGGGGTGAAAATTTGGTGAGAAATTGAGGTTATTTGGTTGTGGTTGGTTCTATATTTTACACAACATAAGAAGTGAAACCATTAGTCTAGATAGAGTAAGGGGAAATAACAAAAATTGCGTATTTGAGAGGAAAGAAAGGGTGAGCATAGGAAAGGATCTGAGAGAACACATCATTTTAAAGGAAAGGGTTGATGTAAATAAGAGTATCAATGTTTTGAAACCTGAGATGTTGCCCAACAACTTGGGAGAAAAAGGGTTAGGCTGGAGAGAAGGAAATGGAAAAAATGGAGTACCAAGATTACCATGAAAACTATGTGAATCACTTCACCCATCTTGACTTTACAAACTGCAAATAGTTGCACTAGCGAAAAAGTTTTTTCAAACTTTGGGAAATGTGTACTATGTGACATTCTCTGAATTGTTTAAGGGAATCGAAGATATTTCTGACATTTTATTTGGCTCATTGGTTTTCATATATTTGTTAGCCACTCTCATTTCTTTTATTGGTTTATGGGGAAATGCCTACTGAGATCAGACAGCTAAGTGGGATTAACACATGTTAAGTAGGACCATGATATTGGCCTATATAAAATAAGAGGCAAAGAACTGCAACTAATAATTAATGCACTTTCAGTAGAGACCCAGAGTAATCAAGGTGCACCTCAGACACAGTGATCAAAATGCAATGAATTAGGCTGAGAAGAGCTGAGAGAGATAGATTCAGCTATCTTGTCCCAACAGAAAGGTTAAGAGTCAAAGTTTATAAAAAATTAAAGACACTTGAAGAGCAGAGGGATTTGGACTTCAGGGTTATTAGCGTTGGAGTGAAAATGTGAAGATAGGCTTGGAGATTCCCTGTGATGTCCTCTAACAGGGGATACACATGGTAAGAGGTGGAGGACCAGTAGAAAAAAGGATGGCTCCAAGTTAAGGGTTAGTAATGAGAGGTGAAGCCAGCTGGACTTCCTGGGTGGAATGGGGACTTTGGGAAGTTTTCTGTCTTACAAGAGGATTGTAATAATGCACGAATCAGCACTGTGTAGCTAGGATTGTAAAACACACCGATCAGCACTCTGTAGCTAGCTAGAGGTTTGTAAATTGGACCAATCAGCACTCTGTAAAATGGGCCAATCAGTGCTCTGTAAAATGGACCAATCGGCACTCTGTAAAATGGACCAATCGGCAGGACATGGGAGGGGACAAATAAGGGAATAAAAGCTGGCCACCTGCAGCCAGCAGCCGCAACCCACTGGGATCCACTTGCACGCTATAGAAGCTTTGTTCTTTTGTTCTTGCTGCTGCTGCTCACTCTTTGGGTCTGTGCCATCTTTAAGAACTGTAAACTCACCACGAAGGTCTGCAGCTGCATTCCTGAAGTCAATGAGACCACAAACCCACTGGCAGTAACAAATTCTGGACACGGTAAGAGTTATGCAGTTATTGGAGCAGAGGTTGTAGATAATGATTTTGGATTGAATAGGACCCACTGATGGACTTGCTTGTGCTGAATAAGGTTTAAAATAAACTGATTTAGCATTAAGTACACATGGACACAAAGAAGGGAATAATAGACACCAAGGTCTTCTTGAGAATGGAGGCAGGAAAGGGGTGGGAATTGAAAAACTACCTATTGGGTGTTATGCTGATCACCTGGGTGACAAAATTATCTGTACCAAACTCCTGAGACATGCAGCTTACTCATGTAACAAACTTGCACATATACCCCTTGAACCTAAAATAAAAGTTGGGAAAAAAATTGATTTAGTTTGCAACATCTGAGAATTTTGAGATTTTATATTGAAATCTGTATTTCGAGTTTCTTTTAAAAAGTAGAAAGGTGTAGGAATAATGCACTTATTTCTGCATGAGAATAACTATCTGGAGTTAAGTAGCTGCTGTCATACCGAGGAATAGTGAACTCTCTCCAGTTTTCCATAGTCCCCACCCAACTGGATTCCTTCATATTTAGGATCTGCATGTCTCCTGTCCCTGATTTATGTAAACACACAGAAATAGGGAAGGATTGGCAGATGCTAGGAGGGAAAAAGACACTCTGTTTTAGATCGATGCTTCTAAACTAATAAGTTTGACCAGAGAGTGTGAAACAAGATGACAAGTCACGGTTTCACATTTTCTGTAAAACTAATTATACACATGAAGAAAAGAAACTGAAATTATGACCTTGGGTCAGGGTGTGGACATGAAAGTAATAGCCTGCCCCATTACTGCCTGCTATGCATGCAAGTCTGCTAAACAATCCAGAGGGTAGGAGAGAAGGGTATAGAGAGGTGGGAAGGAGATACACCGACAATGGGTTTGCTGACTCACATGCCATAAAGATGATAGCTGTACAATAATACAACCAATTCATAAAGATATTATGTCAAGAAAAGCAGTGTGCACTGAAGATGAACATCTCCTCTGAGCACAGCTTCATTACTAGAATGCTGTTATCCTCTTTGGCTTAGCAAATTGAGTAATTTCTGCTAGTTCTACCTCAGTCTCCTAAAAGTTGCATAGGCTGTTACCAACAATGAGCGTGCAAATGCAAAACTTCATGTGTCTTAGCACAACCTTAATGAACATAAAAGACCAAATAAATGCAATTGTTAACTGTAAGTATATTCAGGAAATCTTTAAACGGCAGTGTCTCCTACCATTGCTCTAGTTTTGAAGTAGCAGTGCAGTGCATTAGCTTATGATTGGAAGCTCTTTTTTGTAACCTATTTATTTAGGAAATGTTATAAATATGATACAGAATAATTTCTACAAAACGGCTCCGTGACGTATTGGTGGTTGTTGGCTTCACTAGACCAATGACCCTGAGCTCTCCTAATTTGTGTTGCTATGTGAATTAGGCCATTTAGTCTCTGGATGTCTCACTTTTCAATTGAGTGTTAATATTTCCTCTGGTTTAGCAAATAAAGTTGCCACTAAATTCAAGACTATAATAATGTACATAAAAACTATTTAAATACCATAAAATACTCCATAAATGAGATGGATAATTTGTGCTTGAATTTTGGTGTTACAAATAAATGATTAGCTGTGTTAAAAAAATGGAAAATATATTCTAAATATATCTTTTACTTAAAGGCATGATTATATGCAAAAATTATACGTATCTTATATGTATAGTTGGATGATGAATTAAAGAAAATTATGCAGTCTTTTAACCAACACTTCAATCAAGGTATAGAGCATGTCTATCATGTTAGAATATTTGCTATGACTCAGAAATTCCACTTTCACTTATATACTCAAGAAAAATTAAGCTTCTATTCACAAAAAGAGCTGTAAAAGAATTTCACGCAAGCTTTTTTCATAATAGCCAAGAATTAGAAGCAATCAAATGTTCAACAATAGGAGAATGTACCAAAAAAATCATGGCACATTCATATAATAAAATACTGACATCAATACATACAACAACATAAATGAATCCCTTAAACATTGAAAGAAGTCAAACTCAAAGAAATGATTCCTTGTAAGTCTGAGGTTCTAAAAATCAAATGATGATGATACACAACCTTCTACGATAATGAGATTAATCCGTAGAAATAAATGTTTTGACTCACAGAAAGAATAGGGACGATATCTGAGCATATCTAATTCTACTTATTTTCTCCTCTAAACATAAACATCTTCTCTTTTGTAATTCCTGTTAAATTTTGTGATCTTGGGTATATTTTTCTGAAGAACACTATTAAAATGTCTGAAATTATAAGAGATGAGAAAAATTACATGTTAAATATTAAATGTTTCTTGAAAGAAAACACAAATAATTCCTAGACAAAATGAATAATTCAACTCAGACCCTCCTATCTTCTTGAAGTGTAAACAATATGCAATAAAATCTATTATTTAGTGGCTGCTACATGAATTTTGAATAAAAATAATTTTATAATGATCTTTAGTATGCAACATTCATCATAAATATACCAACAAGGATCTCTTAGGACTGGCATTTCTATATATGCCTTTCCATTATAACATGGCACAAAGTTTGTCAGAATTTACTTGACACACTGGGAGTTCTTGATAATTTTCATGGAATATGATGTAATGGTCTATATGGACAAAATTATCACTGCTTATTGTTTATTTGATAGATTATAGACTCCTGTGTATCTTTGATGTTCCATTTTATGCTGGCAGTTCCTAAAGAGTCTCTAACAAAGATGGAAATTCTGATAGGACATTATTGAAAGTGTTTTGAGAGAAGTAAAAGGTGACTGTGCTAGCTTCACATTAAAAAGTCACAGGTGCATTTGCCTTGGTGCAACTTTGTGGATGGTTTAAGAAGTTACTGATGTTGTGTGCCTCACATACAAACACGTTTTGCCTGAGTGACTGAGCTCTGTCTTGTTAAATGAAGATTCTGGAATCTCCCTCCTTACAGATAAGCCGAGGCTTATTTACAGTCCTCTTTTTGAGGAAACTGGTGGCATTGTGCTTCTCATTGTACTGCTGCTTCTCAAGTCATAATCTGCATCTTTCTCTGTGCCCTGTGCTTTTTATTTTTTATTTGTATTATGTTTTTGCTTTTTTTCTTGCAAAGCTTAGCAGAAGTAAAAGTAACTGCTGATGATTGTAGCTGATATAACCACTTTTATTTCACCCTTGGAGACTTCAAAAATAAGAGAAATCTTATACAGATATAAAAGGATTGCTCTGCCATAGCACTTGAACACCCTCAAAATGTTTTTGCTAAAGGGCAGGCATCTCTAACTATCTTTAACTATGAAGAATTGGTTCACCGAGGAACTATTTTTACATAGACCCTTCCTAAAAAGCCCTTTTATGGAATCTGTCCTTAAAATACCTTCAGTCATTTTAGACATGTTTATGTGACTCTTCTCTAGAGCCAAGCTTTCTTTAGAGTGAGCATAAATCTGATTGTAAACGTATACCTTCAAACAAATGAAGGTAGCACATTTCTTCTCCATTTGTCTTCAGTTCCTCAGTACTCTTCCTGGAAAGGCCCAGTATTTTGAGGCCAATAGCACATGAAGAAAAGATCTTCAGGATTGAACCTCTTCCTTTATTTTGAAATCTCTCCTGATATTTTAGTGATCACTTAGAGGTTCATTATCTCACAAATTTTAAAAATCTTGGTATTGATAATTGTGTATTGATTTTATCTCATTCAAAAGACTGTCTGATAGCATCCCATAGTGCCTCAAATTGAGTGCCTGAAGCATTTATATTTTAGATATATTTATGTGTGAATTAAACATGTGTTGACATAATATCCTATAGGTTGTATTTATTCCTGTCCTGTGTATTTATAGGTTTTGCATCACTGTCATAAACTTTTTTGCATGAATTTATTCAATAATTTGTATCTCATAAGAGTATGAGTTGGTATTGCATATTTATTTATTCTCTCTAATCAAGTCCTCCTAGAATTTTGTATTATCACATCACAGCACACTTAAGCAACGATATTAGCACATTGGGAGTAAGCACATAAGGCTTCTTGCAGTAAAAGATCTGGGGGCTTCTGACACTTCAAGCTCTAGGGTATCAAGGATCAATATCTTGTGCTAGGCACTATCCTGCAGGCTGGAACTGTAGCAGTGAACTACACAGGCAAAGGTCTTGTCTTTATGGTGTTTATATTACAGAAATGAGCAATATAAAGTGAAAAAATGTAATATATCTGTAGAGTATAACTAGGGAAAAGAAAAAAAGAATTATGAGGCAATGAGATAAGTGAGTGCTATTTTAGCTAGGGTCATATGGGATGTTTCCCTGAGAAGATGGCTTTTGAAAAGAGCAAGAACTAAGTGTGGGAATGGGCTTTGGAGATATGTATGTAAGAGAAGAACATTTCAATCAGAGGAAATAATACATGTAAAAGAGAGAGTAAACAAGAACATTTGAGAAATGGAGAGAAGAGTAGGGTGACTGAAGTGAAATGTTTGCGGTGAGAGAGAGAAGAGTTGAGCTTAGAGAGACAGGCATGATAAAGACCATGTGGCACTTCCAAACCATGGTGAGAAGTTAGGCTGTTTTAAAAAATGAGGTGGGAAATTATTACAGGGTTTTGAGCAGAGGAATTATACCATTTGACTTACATTTTAAAAGAATTACTTTGGTTTCTATGGAGAGAATTGAAGAGAGGGAGAAAAATGGAAAACATGGAAGACTGTTTAGAAAGTTCAAACAGGAGATCACGATGACTTGGTCTAGGGAAGCTCGGGTTTGGGTCGTGGAGGTGGTAAGATATTGTCAGACTCTGGATATATTTTGGAGACTGAACCAATGGGATTTGATAATGGATGGTTTATTTATGAGAAAAGAAATGTTTATGGAAGTTAAATAACTGGAAGCAAATAAGTGAAAATTACCTAATTCATAATGCTGATAATATTCTATAATAGTTCTTTGGGTAGAGATTTCATGGGTGCTCATTTAAAAATTATGATCCAAAACTGATGTAAATATTATGTGTCTTCTTTATATGTGTAAAATACACATTGAACTTAGTATTTTAAAAGTTGAGTATCTGGCCTAAAATTTTCAAGCTAGTATTTAGCATTTGCCAGATGAAGAAGAGTAGAAAGCAGATACAGAACACGAATGGAAGTCTAGCGCATCTCACCCCTCTTCCTTTCCGTATCTGTTCATCCTTGATTCACACATCAATCACCATATCATTATGGAGTGATGTCAATTTATTTTTTTATTTTTTTATTTTATTATACTTTATGTTCTTGGGTACATGTGCACAACATGCAGGTTTGTTACCTACGTATACATGTGCCATGTTGGTGTGCTGCACCCATTAACTCGTCATTTGCATTAGGTATATCTCCTAATGCTATCCCTCCCCCCTCCCCCCACCCCACAACAGGCCCCAGTGTGTGATGTCCCCCTTCCTGTGTCCAAGTGATCTCATTGTTCAATTCCCACCTATGAGTGAGAACATACGGTGTTTGGTTTTCTGTTCTTGCGATAGTTTGCTGAGAATGATGGTTTCCAGCTGCATCCATGTCCCTACAAAGGACATGAACTCATCTTTTTTTATGGCTGCATAATATTCTATGGTGTATATGTGCCACATTCTCTCAATCCAGTCTGTCATTGATGGACATTTGGGTTGGTTCCAAGTCTTTGCTATTGTGAATAGTGCCGCAATAAACATACGTGTGCATGTGTCTTTATAGCAGCATGATTTATAATCCTTTGGGTATATACCCAGTAATGGGATGGCTGGGTCAAATGGTATTTCTAGTTCTAGATCCTTGAGAAATTGCCACACTGTCTTCCACAATGGTGGAACTAGTTTACAGTCCCACCAACAGTGTAAAAGTGTTCCTATTTCTCCACATCCTTTCCAGCACCTGTTGTTTCCTGATTTTTTAATGATTGCCATTCTAACTGGTGCGAGATGGTATTTCATTATGGTTTTGATTTTCATTTCTCTGATGGCTAGTGATGGTGAGCATTTTTTCATTATCTGTTGGCTGCATAAATGTCTTCTTTTGAGAAGTGTCTGTTCATTTCCTTTGCCCACTTTTTGATGGGGTTGTTGGGTTTTTTTCTTGTAAATTTGTTTGAATTATTTGTAGGTTCTGGATATTAGCCTTTTGTCAGATGGATAGATAGCAAAAATTTTCTCGCATTCTGTAGGCTGGCTGTTCACTCTGATGGTAGTTTCTTTTGCTGTGCAGAAGCTCTTTAGTTTAATTAGATCCCATTTGTCAATTTTGGTTTTTGTTGCCATTGCTTTTGGTGTTTTAGACATGAAGTCCTTGCCCATGCCTATGTCCTGAATGGTATTGCCTGGGTTTTCTTCTAGGGATTTTATGGTATTAGGTCTAACATTTAAGTCTCTAATCTGTCTTGAATTAATTTTTGTATAAGGAATAAGGAAGGGATCCAGTTTCAGCTTTCTACTTATGGCTAGCCAATTTTCCCAGCACCATTTATTAAATAGGGAATCCTTTCCCGATTTCTTGTTTTTGTCAGGTTTGTCAAAGATCAGATGGTTGTAGATGTGTGGTATTATTTCTGAGGGCTCTGTTCTGTTCCATTGGTCTATATCTCTGTTTTGATACCAGTGCCATGCTGTTTTGGTTACTGTAGCCTTGTAGTATAGTTTGAAGTCAGGTAGCGTGATGCCTTCAGCTTTGTTCTTTTTGCTTAGGATTTTCTTGGCAATGTGGGCTCTTTTTTGGTTCCATATGAACTTTAAAGTAGTTTTTTTCCAGTTCTGTGAAGAAAGTCATTGGTAGCTTAATGGGGATGGCATTGAATCTATAAATTACCTTGGGCAGTATGGCCATTTTCACGATATTGATTCTTCCTATCCATGAGCATGGTATGTTCTTCCATTTGTTTGTGTCCTCTTTTATTTCACTGAGCAGTGGTTTGTAGTTCTCCTTGAAGAGGTCCTTCACATCCCTTGTAAGTTGGATTCCTAGGTATTTTATTCTCTTTGAAGCAATTGTGAATGGGAGTTCACTCATGATTTGGCTCTCTGTTTGTCTGTTATTGGTGTATAAGAATGCTTGTGATTTTTGCACATTGATTTTGTATCCTAAGACTTTGCTGAAGTTGCTTATCAGCTTAAGGAGATTTTGGGCTGAGACGATGGGTTTTCTAAGTATGCAATCATGTCATCTGCAAACAGGGACAAATTTGACTTCTTATTTTCCTAACTGAATACCCTTTATTTCTTTCTCTTGCCTGATTGCACTAGCCAGAACTTTCAACACTATGTTGAGTAGAAGTGGTGAGAGAGGGCATCCCAGTCTTATGCCAGTTTTTAAGGAGAATGCTTCCAGTTTTTGCCCATTCAGTATGATATTGGCTGTGGGTTTGTCATAAATAGCTCTTACTTTTTTGAGATACGTTTCATCAATACCAAACTCATTGAGAGTTTTTAGCATGAAGGGCTGTTGAATTTTGTCAAAGGCCTTTTCTGCATCTATTGAGATAATCATGTGGTTTTTGTCTTTAGTTCTGTTTATATGCTGGATTACGTTTATTGATTTGCATATACTGAACTAGCCTCGCATCCCAGGGATGAAGCCCACTTGATCATGGTGGATAAGCTTTTTGATGTGCTGCTGGATTCGGTTTGCCAGTATTATACTGAGGATTTTTGTATCGATGTTCATCAGGGATATTGGTCTAAAATTCTCTTTTTTTTTTTTTGTGCCTCTGCCAGGCTTTGGTATCAGGATGATGTTGGCCTTATAAAATGAGTTAGGGAGGATTCTCTCTTTTTCTGTTGATTGGAATAGTTTCAGAAGGAATGGTACCAGCTCCTCCTTGTACCTCTGGTAGAATTTGGCTGTGAATCCGTATGGTCCTGGACTTTTTTTGGTTGGTAGGCTATTAATTATTGCCTCATATTTCAGAGCCTGCTATGGTCTATTCAGGGATTCAACTTCTTCCTGGTTTAATCTTAGGAGAGTGTAAGTGTCCAGGAAATTATCCATTTCTTTAGGTTTTGTAGTTTATTTGTGTAGAGGTGTTTATAGTATTCTCTGACGGTAGTTTGTATTTTTGTGGGTTTGGTGGTGATATCCCCTTTATCATTTTTTATTACATCTATTTGATTCTTCTCTCTTTTCTTCTATATTAGTCTTGCTAGCAGTCTATCTATTTTGTTCATCTTTTCAAAAAACCAGCTCCTGAATTCATTGATTTTTTGAAGGGTTTTTTGTGTCTCTATCGCCTTCATTTCTGCTATGATCTTAGTTATTTCTTGCCTTCTGCTAGCTTTTAAATGTGTTTGCTCTTGCTTTTCTAGTTCTTTTAATTGTGATGTTAGAGTGTCAATTTTAGATCTTTCCTGCTTTCTCTTGTAGGCATTTAGTGCTATAAATTTCCCTCTACACACTGCTTTAAATGTGTCCCAGAGATTCTGGTATGTTGTATGTTTGTTCACATTGGTTTCAAAGAACATCTTTATTTATGCCTTCATTTCACTATGTACCCAGTAGTCATTCAGGAGCAGGTTGTTCAGTTTACATGTAGTTGAGTGGTTTTGACTGAGTTTCCTAGTCCTGAGTTTTAGTTTGATTGCACTGTGGTCTGAGAGACAGTTTGTTATAATTTCTGTTCTTGTACATTTGCTGAGGAGTGCTTTACTTCCAACTATGTGGTCAATTTTGGAATAAGTGCAATGTGGTACAGAGAAGAATGTATATCCTGTTGATTTGTGGTGGAGAGTTATGTAGATGTCTGTTAGGTCCGCTTGGTGCAGAGTTGAGTTCAATTCCTGGATATCCTTGTGAACTTTCTGTCTCGTTGATCTGTCTAATGTTGACAGTGGGGTGTTAAAAATCTCCCATTATTATTGTGTGGGAGTCTAAGTCTCTTTGTAAGTCTCTAAGGACTTGCTTTATGAATCTGGGTGCTCCTGTATTGGGTACATATATATTTAGGATAGTTAGCTCTTCTTGTTGAATTGATCCCTTTACCATTATGTAATGGCCTTCTTTGTCTCTTTTGATCTTTGTTGATTTAAAGTCTGTTTTATCAGAGACTAGGATCGCAACCCCTGCCTTTTTGTGTTTTCCATTTGCTTGGTAGATCTTCCTCCATCCCTTTATTTTGAGCCTATGTGTGTCTCTGCGTGTGAGATGGGTCTCCTGAATACAGCAAAGTGATGAGTCTTGACTCTTTATCAAATTTGCCAGTCTGTGTCTTTTAATTGGACCACTTAGCCCATTTACATTTAAGGTTAAGATTGTTATGTGTGAACTTGATCCTGTCATTGTGATGATAGCTGTTTATTTTGCTCGTTAGTTGATGCAGTTTCTTCCTAGTATCGATGGTCTTTACATTTTGACATGTTTTTGCAATGGCTGGTACTGGTTGTTCCTTTCCATGTTTAGTGCTTCCTTCAGGAGCTCTTGTAGGGCAGGCCTGATGGTGACAAAATCTCTAAGCATTTGCTTGTCTGTAAAGGATTTTATTTGTCCTTCACTTATGAAACTTTGTTTGGCTGGATATGAAATTCTGGGTTGAAAATTCTTTTCTTTAAGAATGTTGAATATTGGCCCCCACTCTCCTCTGGCATGTAGAGTTTCTGCCGAGAGATCTGCTGTTAGTCTGATGGGCTTCCCTTTGTGGGTAACCAAACCTTTCTCTCTGGCTGCCCTTAACATTTTTTCCTTCATTTCAACTTCGGTGAATCTGACAATTATGTGTCTTGGAGTTACTCTTCTCAAGGAGTATCTTTGTGACGTTCTCTGTATTTCCTCAATTTGAATGTTGATCTACCTAGCTAGGTTGGGGAAGTTCTCCTGGATAATATCCTTAAGAGTGTTTTCCAACTTGTTTCCATTCTCCCCATCACTTTCAGATACACCAATCAGACGTAGATTTAGTCTTTTCATATAATCCCATATTTCTTAGAGGCTCTGTTCATTTCTTTTTACTCCTTTTTCTCTAAACTTCTCTTCTCACTTCATTTCATTCATTTGATCTTCAATTACTGATACTCTTTCTTCCAGTTGATCGAGTCAGTTACTGAAGCTTGTGCATTTGTCACATTGCTCTCGTGTCATGTTTTCCATCTCTATCAGGTCGTTTATGGACTTCTTTGCATTGGTTATTCTAGTTATCCATTCATCAAATCTTTTTTCAAGGTTTTTAGTTTCTTTTCGCTGGGTTCGCAGTTCCTCCTTTAGCTCTGAGAAGTTTGATCAACTGAAACCTTCTTCTCTCAACTCATCAAAGTCATTCTCTGTCCAGCTTTGTTTCATTGCTGGCAAGGGGCTGCGTTCCTTTGGAGGAGGAGAGGCGCTCTGATTTTTTGAATTTTCAACTTTTCTGCACTGCTTTTTCCCCATCTTTGTGGTTTTATCTACCTTTGGTCTTTGATGATGGTGATGTCCAGATGGAGTTTTGGTGTGGATGTCCTTTCTGTTTGTTAGCTTTCCTTCTAACAGTCAGGACCCTCAGCTGCAGCTCTGTTGGAGTTTGCTTGAGGTCCACTCCAGACCCTGTTTGCCTGGGTATCAGCAGCAGAGACTTCAGAATAGAGAATGTTGCTGAACAGCAAGTGTTGCTGTCTGATTGTTCCCCTGGAAGCTTCGTCTCAGAGGTGTACCCAGCCATGTGAGGTGTGGGGTGTCAGTCTGCCCCTAGTGGGGGATGTCTCCCAGTTAGGCTACTCGGGAGTCACGGACCCACTTGAGCAGGCTGTGTGTCCATTCTCAGATCTCAACCTCCGTGCTGGGAGAACCACTACTCTCTTCAAAGCTGTCAGACAGGGACATTTACATCTGCAGAGGTTTCTGCTGCTTTTTGTTTAGCTATGCCCTGTCCCCAGAGGTGGAGTCTACAGAGGCAGGCAGGCCTCCTTGAGCTGCGTTGGGCTCCACCCAGTTCAAGCTTCCCAGCTGCTTTGTTTACCTACTTAAGCCTCAGCAATGGCAGGCGCCCCTCTCCCAGCCTCATTGTTGCCTTGCAGTTAGATCTCAGACTGCTGTGCTAGCAATGAGGGAGGCCTCCGAGCCAGGTGCGGGATATAATATTCCGGTGTGCCATTTGCTAAGACCCTTGGTAAAGTGCAGTATTAGGGTGGGAGTGACCCGATTTTCCAGGTGTTGTGTGTCACAGTTTCCCTTGGCTAGGAAAAGGAATTCCCTTCCCACTCACACTTTCCAGGTGAGGCGATGCCTCGCCCTTCTTTGGCTCTCGCTCGTTGGGCTGCACCCACTGTCCTGCACCGACTGTCCAACATGCCCCAGTGAGATGATCCTGGTACCTCAATTGGAAATGCAGAAATCACCCATCTTCTGTGTTGCTCATGCTGGGAGCTGGAGGCTGGAGCTGTTCCTATTTGGCCATCTTGGCGCCTAATCAGAGTGATGTCAATTTAATTGTATTTCCATTTAAAATAAAAAATGTTAACTGCCATGTTTATATAATGGGAAAAAATGAAGGAATATAAAACAATAAATTAACATAAATCGTAACTGCCCCATTTGCTGGCAATGTAAATTTTACCCAAATAAATTAATGGAATCATACCTGTATTCTTTTCACAGTCATTCAGTTTTGTCCATAATATCTGCCAACATATCAAGTGAATGGCATTTCTTACCTGTTGGGTGACATAGCATTTCATTCCTGTAAGATCTAAGTACTTGGTGGTCTTGTCTTTATTAGGTTGTTGCAGTTCCCCGTTATTAAGACTATTGGGCAAAAAAAAAATACTGTAAATTCCCTGGATCCAAATGGTGTTCCTTGTGTCTGTTACACAGCATCAATACAATCGTCCCTGGTAATCATGATCAATCATCCTGACCAGAATAACCCCCTCTCTGAATGTTGGTTTACCATTATATATAAAAATAAAATCATCAAGAAATGGTAGTAGTATTCAAATCACTTGAACCATGATAATGCTTGGTATAAAACATTCATCTCTTGAACTTCAGGATGGCTAAACCCATTGAGCTCAAGGTCATAAGGAAAGGAATTGTAGATTTTGCAACTGAGATAGTAGGGATAATAGAGAGAAAAGGCAATCCTACTTTCTTCTTTTGGGACTTGAGATCACATAGAGAAAATGGAACCATATTTTGGTTTTCACTTTAAGAAGTATCCTATATCCTTCTTAAAACAGTACCGAAATTCACAGAATTGCCAGTCAGCTGGTGCCATGGGTGAGCCTTCAGCAGTACATTCCCGTGTTCTGTCAAACTAAAGATTCTGAACAATAGGATATGCTAATGAATTAAGACAAATAAATTCTGTGGGAAGGAGCTCATTGCTTTTTTCTTTTCCTTCAAATCTATACTTTTGCTAATATACCTCTAGCCAAAGATGTCAAAGCAGTTTCCACTCAATCATTGTTTATAAAACTTCTAAAATTAAGTGTGCTGTGCTATTTGTTCCAAGTAGTGTTTTGTTTTTACTACTTAAATTAATACGCACATGGCCTGTGGGATTATTAATGACATGTAACAACAGCAGATTTGTTTTAAGTCTGTCTCTTTACAATTTATATAATTTGGCCCAAGTACATTAGCACAAAAGCCACTAAAGCAGGGAGCTTTAGGTCAATTGGTTTAAAATCCTTAGTTATTAAGTAACTAAAGGATTTTTTTCTTTCTTTTGAGCAAAAAGATTAAGGAGGAAAATTGGATCATACATCTAATTCAGCATAGGGATTGCATCTGCAAAGTATTCAGGACCAAACGAAGCTTCAGAGGATCTTAGAAGTTGAGTTTCTCCTTCCTTTGCTTTTCTGTCCTGGAGTCTGAGGAGATCTTAGTGTTAGTAATGCAGGTTTTGGCTGCAAAGACAATTATGACAGTCCCTCCTTTTACTTTTGGGATGATAGAAATTACATTTCTTACATTTTGCTTGCACTTTCTGTCCCTTTGCTGATAATGAGCATAAAAAGTGAGAGCACGAAAAACAAGGATATTTCCCCAAAATGAGTTGCAGGGTCTTACCACAGGCATCAAATATGTAGAGAAATGGTAGTGAAAAGCTTAAGAAATTAACCAACACCAAGCCAGAGTGGTATATGAATTGGAAGTAGTCCTATCACAAAAACTTAACATCAGAAAATGCTGAGATGAAGAACCATAAGTGTTACTTAGATCTCTCTGGTTTTATATGTGTCACAAGGTCAGAAATAAAAACATATTTAAAAATCTTTTCTTCTAAGGTTGCAGATAAATTACAGGATGCTAGTTAAATTTTAATTTCAAATAAATCACAAATATATATTTAGTATAAACATGTCCAAATTACATTGGGACATGTTTATTATATTATTTGGGACACTCATACTAAATAATATATTTGTTGTTTATCTGAAATTCATATTAACTTAGTCTCCTGTATTTTTGTTTGCAAAACCTGGCAATCCTATGTTTCTTTTCTCTAAATTCTCCTAGGAAAATTATTTTTATAATCTGACAAGTTCTTGAGATTTTAATACTCTGATTAGAGTATTGGGTAAGAAGTATTGATAATTACTAAAAGAGGATATATTTATTTAGAATAGAAAGAATGTGAGGATTCTCATGAGAGGACAAAATAGGTCTGGGGAGTGGCAGCTGGGGTAAGAATATGAGGAGTGGGTAGAGGTAGATTCTAATAATGGGTTGAAGACATAGAAGAGAGTTTGGGAAATAGGTGTCATATTATGAGAGGGATTTAGAATAGAATTGGGCAAAGATGGTTTTTAGAAAGTCTTGCTTCTTGTTGTAAAATATAATTCCTCTTTTGGTGTCTCATGAATCGATTTCAAGAAAGATATTACCCTTCTGGTTTTTCTGGGATGTGTGTGTGTTTATTAAGTGTTAGATTTACTTTTTTAAAGTTTTGACATCTAGCTAGAATTGGCTAATTGATGGCCCAATTTAGGTAACATCAAGTACAATGCATATTGATCATTTTCAGAGCATGGGGATGGTCTTGTCAAAGACTCAAAATGCTACCAATAATATTGTAAAACAGCAATTTAGTAGAAGGGTTTGGAGTGGTTTGTGTAGAAAAAAAAAATCTCATTCTAAATAGTAGCCATAAAACAGACAACTGTAAACTTCTAAATTTAGGAAGTCATTTCAGTGAAAGATCCTTGTTGGGGGTGCGTCATTTCTAGTTCTTACAGACTCACTTGTTGGGGGTGTGTTATTTCTAGTTCTTACAGACTCACTTGTCAGTTCAATAGTTCTGCTTCAGGGATTCCCATTAAGTTCTTGAGTTACAGGCCCATGTCTGACTGCCCCTAATTATAACTGCAAAATGAGCTGTAACTAAAAATGTCATTTAGTTCCCCATTAGCATTTATATCATTGCACTACAGTTTTGAATTTCTGCCTTGGTGAGGACACTTGAAATTTCAAAGCAGATTGTAAACTAAGAAATGACCAATAATAGGGCCATTTTTCAGGCTAACAGTGTAAGTCAACTGGTTTTTGAGGGTTTGACAAAAGTGGGATTTAGGAAGACTAAGAATACATTGAGGCCGAGTTTAAAGAGAGGAAAGGGTACCAATAACAAATACAATAGGCCAGGCGCGGTGGCTCACGCCTGTAATCTCAGCACTTTGGGAGGCCAAGGAAGGTGGATCACGAGGTCAGAAGCTTGAGACCACCCTGCCCAAAAGGGTGAAACCTCATGTCTACTAAAAAAAGAAGAAGAAAAAAAAAAAAAAAAGCCAGGCCTGGTGGCATGTGCGTGTAATCCTAGCTACTCGGGAGGCTGAGGCAGGAGAATGGCTTGAACCCGGGAGGTGGAGCTTGCAGTGAGCCAAGATTGCGCCACTGCTCTCCAGCCTGGGCAACAGAGCGAAACTCCATCTCAAATAATAATAATAACAATAATAATAAACATTCAAGCACCCACCATTCAAAACTTTTAAAAATGTTAACATTCCTGCTTAGATATATTTTCTGTTAAAAATATAAAGTAGATAAAAGTATAATATTGAGTCACCTTTAGTTGCTACCTCTCCAAGGGCTACCACCATCAAGATTTTGGTGTATAACCTTGAAACCTATGTTTACTTCTACCTGTAAGTCATAAATTGGACAAGCATAGGTTGTAGAATTTAATGATGGAACAATCCCATGTGTCTCCCTTTCCTTTTAGCAGATGATCTGGATATTTATGCTTTTCAAGTAGTAGACAGAAATTTGGGTAGTCTATGGCATTTCTGGCAGCCCTTGGTTAAAAGAGAGTTACATGGTTATTTAATGCATTATTTTCTTAATTTGGTAATTAAACTTTCCAGTCTTGTAGAATCACTATAGTCCTACATATTAGTTAAAACTCCATACCTGATTTAATGTTGAAACTTCTCCCCATTCCTAGCCTGGTTCAGGAGCATAAGGAAAGTTTGAGGTTGGAAAAGCAGAGATGTGGTTTTTCTTCTCTCTGCCTTGAGTTTCTACAGGGCTTTCCTTGGCTTCTTAACCTTGATTCTGTGTCCTGCAGGATGGAAGGAAGTTGAGTAGGGAGGAGGTGTAAGGAGACAGGCAAAGTTCTGACTTAACAGGTAAAAGTCTGTATCAGTCAATGTCCTAGCAGGGAACATGTGCAAATGGAGTGATGGCCAAAAGTGTAGTGAAAGGAGTGTTTTCTAAGGGAAAGTGAAACATCCCCAGTGAAGGTGTAAAGCCACTACCATCCCTGAGATCACACCCAACAGCTTTGGCCTTAAGTGGAGAAATACAGGCACTGCCCATCTGCAGCCCAGCTGTGAGAATGCCAGGGGGATAAATAAACCAGGATCTTTTACTCTACCCTCCAAGATCTTCCACTGCCTAAAACCAGCCAGCATCTAAAGGTTTGATGCAGTCCATACAGGTAAGCCTTCAGGAGTGTAGAGAGTGGCAGGCTTTTGCAGCTAAATCTTTCTCTTTTGGGTACATTGATGGGTCTTCAAGTAGATTGTTGTTTCTCTCCCCTACCCCTGCTTAACTTATAGGGTACTCCCGTCTGCATTTCCCAGATTAGGGAAAATGTATCCTGATTGCAGTTTTTTGCTGCCCCTGTATTAAGCTTCCCAATTCTAACTGTGTCTATTCCTCCAGTGATGCTCTTTCTTCCACCTCGCCTACATCTGGCCCAAGGAAATCGCTGATACATGCTTGGCCCTAAAACATAATGAGAGTGTATCAAAATGGAGTAGCATGTTACCTTCAACCTACTTTCAGATCAGGAGGTCCACTCATCTCCGTCCTTTTATGATTTTCCCGATTAGATTCAGAAATGGATCCCAGACTTTTGGGACGTGTAGTAGGTTTTCTGAATGAAATACTTAACTAAGTACAGAGAGAATCAATTTATCACATACTGTTCTGTTTTTGCCTTATGGTTTCTGTTCCATTTTTATTGTCTTTGAATATTTAAAACATTCTTAGTCTAAATGTCACTTTTAGAATAATCTTGTAATTCTCGTTTGGAATTATCTTGTATTTCACAAGTGGCAGTTTATGATTTTTGATAACGTCACTGACATATTTTTTATGGGAGTGCCCAAGTTATAGAAGTGACTTTACAGAGATGACTTAACATTTTGCCTCTGTTAGGACCATATGTTTTATTGATTATAGACTATTTTTATGTTTAGTCCTTGTCTTGAGATCCATTATCCTACGAACTGTGTGTTTTGGCCCTCACATGGGTGTAGCATAGGAGCCAGGTCCAATAGCCTTGTTTATTTCTACCCATGGCTCCAGAAAAGTGGCAGTTTCCTTGTTGCTTTTATGAGTTGGTGGGTAGATTTTTGTATAGAATAATTTTGAGATATTCTGGCTTTGTGAACAGTAGGCCCTTAGCTTGAACACCTCTTGCATACAGGGGATAAAACTATAAGTCCTGGATGTTGTCTTCTGAAACATTAGTAAACCACTTTGAGTTATTAGATGTTTTATTCTTGGTTTCAAGCTGTAATATTTATAATATTTTGTCATTTTTAAAATCTGGCATTCCTGTATATTTAGATTATATGTATCAGAGGTGACATATCTGCTTACTCTGCTTTATTAACTCAACGTAAGTAATTTTAGTTTAAAAGGGATATTTTTTGGTAACAAATTGGGTATTTTCATTTCTGTGTAATTTTGCTCTTATTTCAGTAATGCAGTATAGGCCACATAATATAATTTCTACTAGTTTAATCCATTGAGTAAGGGCTCCAAAATTTAGAAAAATACTACAAATGCATTTCTAGGATGAAAATTTTTATTTGCGTGTTAGTATGAAAGTAATCAATCACAAAATGTCATATTTCTAGATATATTCTACAAGTACAATTACATTCTACTGTAAATGGTGATTGGAAATTTTTTCTATTATACATAATAAAAGTTAAAAATAAGGAAAGGCATTCCAGTTTGCATTTGGTTTTAATATTAAGAATAATAACTTAGTTCTCACAATAAATTGTTAGATACAATGAAATATTCATGTACAATATTTATGGTCTTTTAATTTTTACTTATTTGATTATGTAATTTCAAACACATGAGGCATTATTCTTAAAAATGGATAAGCAGAAAAGTCTCCCAGAAATTTAAAAAGGAAAAGAACAAAATATGATACATTGGAAAACTACTTGTGAATTCCCATCTAATATTTTGAAGTTCAAATTACAGCCATGTACCACATAATGACATTTTGGTCAATGATAGACGATGTATATGATGGTGGTTCCATAAGATTTTAATAGCGTATTTTTACTGTAACCTTTGTATGTTTAATACACAAATACTATTGTGTTACAATTGCCTATAGTATTCCATATAGTAACATGCCGTACAGGTTTGTAGCCTAGGAACTATAGGCTATGGTACATAGTCTAGGTATGTAGTAGGCTATACCATCTAAGTTTATGTAAGTACATTCTATGATGTTTGCACAATGACAAAATCACCTAATGAAGCATTTCCCAGAACATATCCCTGTTGTTATATGACACATAGCTATTATCACTAGGTTTGAGAAAATAAATGGACAAACAGGAATTCTATTGGAACTATAGAAATACAAATGAGTAGAAAATTTATTCGTTAATATTATAAATCCTATTACTGATTTTAAATGCTTCTTTTTATAACACTAACATTAATGCAGAATGAAGACTGGGTTGCTACACATTAGACCTGAAAATGAAATATTACACTAATTCTGGTCTGAAGCCTGTGGGTAAGATCTTTTAAGTCATTATGTAGAAATAAACCAGATAGTCATGGCGTTGAACATAAGGATTTACATCATTTTCCCATCCATGTCTTGATTAACATCTCAGTTTTGAAGAGAGCTTAATGGGAATTAGGTTGTTATAGGGAAGTAATGTAAGAGTGAACTATTTACAAGATATTGGAAAACAGCTTCAATTATGAAATGTGATATTTTTCTCTGCCTGAAAGTCCCAGGAAGCTTTACGTTGTAAAATAATATTAATATGTAAAAACAATAAACTTTTTTCCTTCAGAATTTTCTGCTTTATGTTTATAGCAACAGTTTCTTGAAATCAAAGGTAATATCTGATAATTAATATCCCATTTTATATTAATAGTCAAATAATCATAATTGCACCAGTTAATTCTCTAGTACATGCTATTTTTCCGAGAGATGAAGGAAAATTTTGTTTTTGGAGCATGTGTCTGCAGAGGTTGATAGATGATTCTGAGAGTAAAGAAGGTCGAAATGCCATGGTGCAGATTTTCTTCTATCTCAGAAAGCAAAGCTCTGGGTTAGAGGAAAATAAGTGAGGACGATCAAGTTTAGATCTTATTTTGTCACCTCTTACTCTATCTTCAAACTATGTTAGTTTGAATTATTGTACAAAACCACAGCAAAATCAGACTTTTTTAGATTTGCCTTCTGGGTTT
The DNA here is from genome assembly GCF_008728515.1 of Papio anubis. NCBI lineage: Eukaryota > Metazoa > Chordata > Mammalia > Primates > Cercopithecidae > Papio > Papio anubis. The sequence continues at coordinate 140,236,217 of NC_044982.1, forward strand.
TATGATTTACCTGACATATTTTTAGTACTCTTTTTAGTTGATCACTCATCATTCTCTTTTAATAAAGTGGAAACAACCTTTAACCTTGGTTTCAGTGACTCCACATTGTGTGGAGTTTCATTTTCTCACTCACTTGAAATTACCATTCTCTGTCTTTAATTTTCAATTTCACTGTTAATTTAAGACTCAATCTAAAACAACGAAGAGGTATGACTTTTTTTCAATATAATTTGCAACTCTATTAGACTACAGGAGAAAAATATGATTATTGTAATAGACGAAAAAGAATTCAATGAAGTGCAATAATATTTATAATGAAAATATTCAGCAAATTAGGAACACAGGTCATACTCCTTAACTTTATACAACACCCAACACATATGTCTCCTATAGCTGATAAATTAGGTGTCAAAAAATTAATAAAGATATAGAACAGCACTCTCCAACAAAAATATATGTAAACCTCATATGTAAGTTGAATCAATAATTGAAATTACTCATATATAATTCAAAATATTTAAAAAGTAAAAATAAAGTTAATACACTTCTAAATAATTCATAGTTCAAAGAGAAAAGTCATAAGAAAAATGTAAAATACCTTAAAATAAATGATAATATGAATGAATAACAAAGCAACTTGTCTGTTGGATATAGCTGGATGAGTCAGTAAAGGAAAATTTATGGGATTATGTATACCTTGCTGTATGTATGTCTCATCTCAACAGCAACAATAAAATGTAAAAATAATAGATGAGTCTTGTTTCAATTAGGAAAGGGTCATGACTATGTATATAAAACACCAGTGAAAATGTGCAAAGAACGAGAGTCAAAAGATATAACGTCCAAATGTAATGCTCATTCTTAGTTAGATTCCAAAAAATAGTAGTGTGTATATTGTGAAAGTTTGAATAGACTTAATTACAGCTTATATTAGAAAAATTTTAATTTTGTTATGTGTGATACTAGTGTATTATAATCTAGGAAGACAACCTTATTTTTTGTAGATACATGTGTACATTTGTAATTTACTTTGTAAATAGTAGTAGATAGTGTAAATTTGCAATTTACTTTGAAATGATTTAGGAAATGGACATATATGTGTGTGTGTGTGTGTGTAGAAGAGAGAGAGAATGCAAAGAGAAAGAAAAACTTGGCACAGTGTTAATAATTATTAAATATGTGGTTCAATGATACTATTCTTTCCACTTACTTGAAATGTTTTCTAATTTAATTATATGTTTTACAATATTTCTACATTATAAATTATAAATCAATATGATTAGAACATATTTGCATTTATTACATATTGTATAATAAAAATATAAAATATTTTAATAAAAAATTTCAGGCAAAGAAGAAAAAAAGGAATATTAGATAATGTGGGAATTTGCAAATTCTTTAAATAAGTCGCTGTTTTTCCATTTATTCAGCTTCACTGATGATCCGTCCTGGTTCAAGATAGTTTAGGTTCAGAAATATTCTCAGATATCTCTAATTTGTGGTTTACTTGAGCCAAAACTACCAGATGGGCTCTGTGGTGAGCTTCAGCCACATGGAAAAGCTAGGAAACACTGCTGACCTTGACTTTGGTCTGATCCTTGGAAACCTGCATGTGATGCTGCACATCATCAGGATCTAGCTTAGATCGCTTACTGTGTGATGAGACAGTAGTGCATGCAGCTGAACTCGATATTGACATGGCTCTCTGGATTTTACTAAGACTTTTTCAGTCCATTGGAAACTGATTTCATATAACAGAAAAAAACAAACGGCTTGCTCCAAAACTTTTTGAACAAATTCAATGGAAATCTAACAACTGACAAGCTTAACTCTGTTCCAAAGGAGTATGCAAAAAAAATGTTTCTAGCTAATCCAATAATATACTAAAAGGAAATAAAGTAGACAGACTAGGGAGAAAGAAAACTTTCATTGTTCAGACAGCATAATCATCTATGTAGAGAGCCTGAAAGAATAAACAAAACAAATTCTGGAATTAATAAACAATTACAGCAGAATTGCAGAATACGCATTTAATGTAGAAAAGTCAATTGTTTTCCTGTGTAACAGAAATAAATAAATGGCATTTGAAATTAAAAATATAATATAATTTACATCAACACCTTCCCAAATGAAAACTTAGGTATTAATCTAATAAAATATGGACAAGATTTATATGAGAAAACTATAAAAACACTGATTAAAGAAATCAAAGAATAACAAATGTGAATATATTCCATATTCACCAGTATAATGTTATCTTAATTTACACAATCCCAATCAAAATCTCAGCAAGTTATTTTGTGGATGCTGTGATTTCTTTTTTCCTTTTTCTTTTTTTTTTCAGACTGGGTCTCTCTCTCTTGCCCAGGCTGGAGTGCAGTAGTGTGATCATGGCTCACTGTAGCCTTGAGCTCTTGACTCAAACAATCCTTTCACCTCAACCTCCTGAATAGCTAGGATTCTAGGCAAGCACCACTATGCCCAGATAATTTTTAAAATTTTTGTAGAGATGGGGTCTCATTATGTTGTCCAGGTTATTCTCAAACTACTGGGCTCAAGCAATCCTCCCACCTCAGCCTCCTAGTATGCTGGGATTATAGGTGTGAGACACTGCACTCAGCTGATACTGTGTATATTGAAAAGCTGGATTCTAAAGATTATATGCATAGGCAAAAGATCCAGAATAGCCAATGCAGTATTAAAGAAGAACAAAGTTGAAGGACTGAGAATATCTGAGTTAAAGACTAAAAAGCTACAGTAATCAAGACAGGATGATATTGGCAAAAGAACAGACAGATCAATGAAAGAGAATAGAGAGCTTAGAAATAAACTTAAATAAAAATTATTTGCAAAGGCAAAAGATCCAGAATAGCCAATGCAATATCAAAGAAGAACAAAGTTGAAGGACTGACACTATCCAACTTCAAGACTAGCTATAAAGCTACAGTAATCAAGACAGTGTTGTATTGGCAAAAGAATAGACAAACAGATCAATGGAAGAGAAGAGAGAGCTCAGAAATAAACTTAAATAAATGTAATCAACTAATCTTTAACAAAGGAGCAGAGATAATACAATTGAAAAAAACAATAGTTTTTTCAAATAATGGGTGCTGGAACAATTGAACATCCACATACAAAAAACAAAACAAAACAAAACAAAAAAACAAAATATTAATCTAGATGCAGACAATACCCACTTTACAAAAATTAATGCAAAATGTATCACAGACCTAAATGTAAAATGCTAAACTATAAAACTCCTAGAAGATAACATAAGAGAAAAACTAGATGACCTGGGGCTTGGTCAAGATTTTTGCAGTTGCAATGCCAAAAGAACAATCCATGAAAGAACGAATTGATAAATTGGACATCTTTAAGACTAAAAATTTCTACTCTGTGAAAGACATTGTCAAGACAATGAAAAAACAAGCCACAGATTAAGAAAGTATTTGCAAAAGACATACCAGTAAAAGACTTATTACAAATATACAAATAACTCCACGATAAGAACACAAATAAATCAATTAAAAATGAATCAAAGACCTTAACAGACAATTCACCTGAGAAGACATAGGGATAGATAATAACAATATAGCTGTATTCACAATAGGGATAGATAATAACAATATAGCTGTATTCACAATAAGCATTAGAAAAAATGCTGGACATCATCATCCCTATGTCATCAGGGAGATGCAAATTAAAAGAACAATGAGATACCACTACATACCTATTAGAGTAATCAAAAAAATATATATATATGGTGGATGCAGTGGCTCATGCCTGTAATCCCAGCACTTTGGGAGGCTGAAGCAGGCGGATCTTGAGGTAAGGAGATTGAGACCATCTTGACTAACATGGTGAAACCCCGTCTCTACTAAAAATACAAAAATTAGCTGAGTGTGGTAGCACGCACCTGTAATCTCAGCTACTCAGGAGGCTGAGGCAGGAGAATCGCTTAAACCTGGAAGGTGGAGATTGTATTGAGCCGAGATTGTACCACTGCACTCCAGCCTGGCAACAGAGCGAGGCTCCCTCTCAAGAAAAAGAAAAAGAAAAGCAACAACAATAACAACAACAACAATGAGGTACCACTACATACAAATGAGAGTAGTCAAACACTGATAACACCACATCGTGGTGAGAATGTGGAGCAATGGGAAGTCTCGTTCATTGCTGTTTGGAATGCAAAATAGTACCACTATTTTGGAAGACATTTTTGCAGTTCCTTATAAAACTAAACATACTCTTACCATATGATATAGCATTTGTGCACCTTGACATGTACCCAAGAAGTGAAAACTTACGTCCATACAAAAACCTGTACATGGATATTTGTAGCAGCTTTATTCATAATTTCCAAAACTTGGAAGCAACCAAGGTGTCCTTTAGTAGGTAAGTAGATAGATAAATTGTAATGTCTCCAGACAATAGAATATTATACATCCCCCAAAATAAGTGAGGTACCAAGCAATGAAAACACATGGAGGAAATGTAAATGCGTATTACTAAGAGAAGGAAGCCAATCTGGAAAAGCTACATACTGCATGATTTCAATGATACAACATTTTGTAAAAGGCAAAATTATGCAGGCAATAAAAAGATGAGTTCTTGCCAAGGGTTGAGGAGAGGGAGGAATAAATAAGCAGAGTACCAAGGATTTTTATAGCACTGAAATTATTCTGTATTGTACTGTAATGGTGGATCTATGTCATTATACAATTTTCCAAGCCCATAGAATGTGCAACACTGAGTAAACCCAAATACAAACTATGGCCTATGGGTGATGATTACATGTAAATGTAGGTTCATTAATTGTAACAATTGTACCATTCTGGTGGGGAATATTGGTAATGGGGGAGGCTATGCATGTGTCGGCCAGGGGGCATATAGGAAATCTCTGTACCTGCCACTCTCTCAATTTTTCTGTGAATCTAAACATTATCTAAAACATAAAGTCTATTAAAAAATTAAGTCCATCTTAGAAAATAACAACCTAAACCACTACCTAGACGAACCAAGAAGAGAAAGATCCAAATAAACACAATCAGAATTTTAAAAGGAGACATTACAACTGACACAGATGAAATACAAAAGATTATCAGAGACTTCTATGAACACCTGTATACTCACAAACTAGAAAACCTCGAGAAAAATGGATACATTCCTGGAAACATTTAACCTCCCAAGATTGACCGGAGGAAATAGAAATTCTAAGCAGAACAATAATAGTAGTGAGATTGAATCAGTAATAAAAGATCTCCCAACAACAACAAAAAAGCCAAAGATCAGATGGATTCACAGTATATTCTGCCAAACATACAAAGATGCTGGTACCAATCCTACTGAAAATGTTCCAAAAAATTGAAGGGGAGGGAATCCTCCGTAACTCATTCTATAAAGTCAGTATGATCCTGATACCAAAGACAGACAAGGACAGAACAACAATAACAAAAAATACAGAACAATAGTCTTGATGAACACAGATGCAAAAATCTTTAACATAATACTAGCAAACCAAATCCAATAGCACATCAGAAAGATAATAAACCATGATCAAGTGGATTTTATTCCAGGGATATAAGGATAGTTCAACATGTACAAATCAATAAATGTGACTCATCATATGTACCGAATTAAAAAGAAAAACCTCATGATCATCTCAGTAGATGCAGAAAAAGCATCTGATAAAATTCAATGTTTATTCAGGATAAAAACCCTAAGCAAACTAGGCATTGGATAAACTTACCTCAAAATAATAAAGGCCATATACAACAAACCCACAGCTAGCATCACACTGAATGGGGAAAAGGTGAAATCAATTCCCCAAAGAACTGAAAAAAGACAAACAAGACCACTTTCACCACTCCTATTCAACATATTACTAAAATTCCTAGCCAAAGCAATTAGAAGAAAGAAAAGAAAAGGATAAAGAAAAAAAGGCAGGGAGAAAGGGAGGAAAGAAGGAAGGAGGGAGGGAGGGAAGGAAGGAAGGAAGATCATCCAACTTGGAAAAGAGAAAGCAAAATTATCTTGGTTTGCTCACAATATGATTATATACCTAGAAAACCCTAAAGACTCCTTCAGAAAGCTCTTAGATTTGATAAACGAATTATGTAAGGTTTCAGAATATAAAATCAACATACAAAACTGACATTTCTATACAACAATAACAATCAAGTGGAGAACCAAATCAAGAACTCAATCCTATATATAATAGCTATAAAAAATAAAATAAAATTCCTAATAGTATACTTAACTAAGGAGGTGAAAGATCTCTACAGGGAAAACTACAGAAAACTGGTGAAAGAAACTGTAGATAACACAAATGGAAAAACATTCTATGCTCATGGATCAGTAGAATTAATATCGTTAAAATGACCATAATACACAAAGCAATCGACAGAGTCAATACAATCCCTATCAAAATACCAAAGTCATTTTTCACAGAATTAGAAAAAAATCCTGAAATTCATATGGAACCTAAAAAGACCCTGAATAACCAAAGCAATTTGTAGTAAAAAGAATAAAGCTAGGGGCATCACATTACCTGACTTCAAATTACACTACAAGCTATATAACCAATACACGTACATGGTACATGGTACTTGAGTAGAAATAGACACGTAGATCAATGGAAAAGAATAGAGAATCCAGAAATAAAGTTACATATCTACTGCCAACTGACCTTTGACAAAGTCAACAGAAACATAAACTGGGGAAAGGACATCCTATTCAATAAATGGTGCCTGGAAAACTGTATTTCTATATGCAGAACAATAAAACTGCACCCTCACTTCTCACCATGTACAAAAATTAACTCAAGATGGACTAAAGACTTAAATGTATGACCTAAAACTATGGAAATATTTGAAGAAAACCTAAGAGAATGTCTTCCTGTCTTCCGGACATTGGTGTAGGCAAAGAATTCATGACTAAGACCCCAAAAGCACAAGCATTGAAATCAAAAGTAGACAAATTGGACTTAGTTAAATTAAACAGCTTCTGCACAACAAAAGAAATAATCAGTGAACAGACAGTCTGCAGAATGAGAGACAATATTTGCAAAGCATGAGTCTTACAGGGTATTGATATCCATAATTTACAAGGATGTCAAACAGATCAACAACAATAACAAAACAAAAGTAGCCCCATTAAAAGGTTGGTGAATGACATGAATAGATATTTTTCAAAAGATGACAAACAAATAGCCAACAGGCATATGAAAAAAGGCTTAACATCACTAATCATTAGAGAAATGCAAATGAAAACCACCATGAGATATCATCTTACACCATCAGAATAGCTATTATTAAAAGACAAAAAGTAACAGATGTTGGCAAGGATGCAGAAAAAAGGGAACACTTATACACTGTTGGTGGGAATGTAAATTAGTACAACCTCTATGGAAAACAGTATCGAGATTTCTCAAAGAGCTAAAAACAGAACTACCATTTGATCTAGCAATTCCACTACTGAGTATCTTCTGAAAGGAAAAGAAATTACTATATCAAAAAGATACCTGCACTTGCATGTTTATAGCAGCACTATTCACAATTGAAAAGTCATGGAATCAATCTAAGTGTCCATCAATTGATGACCGGATAAAGAAAAGTTAAGCAGAACATTAATTTTTCTTAATTCAAGCTTTCACCTAGATTGTCAATGTGTGTTCATTTTCTTCCAACTCCATTCGAGGCTCATTCTTGCTAGTAGATCAAAGGACAGTTAGTGAAAAGAAGTCACCCTTTCCTTCATGGGCTTGTTTATCATGCCAGTTTCAATTCTGAAAATAGAAAACATTTTCTTCGGGTTGAACTTAACTTTTAAATAAACTAGCTGGACTTGCAGAATCACATCCAAAATATCTTTGGACTTCTTTTCTCTTTCATGAAAATGAGCTTGGGTTATTGCTCTTTAATTATCAGTTTAAGAATCTGTGGCTACTTAAGAGAGAGTACTCTTTTGTTTAAATTAAACATGAATATGACTATATTTTCAGAAAAGTTCTTGGTAAATTTTTAAATATTTAAGTCTAATATGTGAGTTTTATATTTTTATTATATTTTAGTTGTAATTACTACTCCATTGTATCATCAATATTAAAGTATTATATGTATAGTTTATCAGTAGAGAGGTGAAAATCCAAAGGTAATTTTGGTTTGATGAGAGTTATTTACTATAATTCTATGACAAATGTAAAACTTGACTTTTACTTCAACAGTGATTTTTTAATACAATCATGTAAATATGACCTATCATAACTATGGGGTACAACTGAAATTTTAAGCATGTTTAGAGAGAAATTTATATTATAAAACATTTCTATCAAAATAGAATAAAGGGTAAAGCTTATCAACTACATGGCTTGGTAAGTAAGTAAGAAATGGAAGAGAACCCAAAACAAATGAGGAAAAAAATAAAGATAACAAGAGAAACAAAATATTCAAGAGAAGACAACTAAAAGACAAACTTGTTTCTTGAAAGATAGCAAAATAAAAAACTCAACTGAGATTTTGTTTTAACCTAGGGAAGGCACAAATAAACAATATTAGGGCAGAAGAGGAGCATAATTAGAGGAATGACAAGTTTTTAAAAATATAGTAGAAGTATCATAATTTTATTCCATTAAATTTAAATAACTAGACAAAATAAACAACATAAACATAGAGTAGGTCTTGGAAAACTGCATGACAAAAGTTTTTAAAATGAGATTTACGGCACAACCTAATTTAGGCAAATTTGAAAGATACACTTAAAACACCATTATATATTTTACAGGAGTATGCACATCATTTTAGCTTTTTAAAATTAATTTTCTAGCTATAATTTATGAACAACAATACAAGTCAATCATTTTAAGGACATGGCTTCATGTGTTTGTTAGATATACACAACAATATAAGCACCACTAAAATAAAGATATAGAACATTTCAACCAATGCCAAATATTCCCTTATGCTTCTTTGCAGTCAGTTTTCCCCCACCTCAACCACAGTCACTCATTGACCTACTTTCTATCTCTAAAGATTAATTCTGATAATTATATTTTGAGTTGATTATTGTGTATGGTGTGAGGTAAAGGGGAAGGTTCATTTGTTTATGCCATATGAATATAGGACTTCCAGCACAATTTCTGAAAAACACTAACATTTCTCCATTAATTTTTTTTTTTTTGCTACTCATGTCAAAATGTTAAAATGTAATTAATAATATACTATGGATCTATTTTCGGTCTCTCTCTTCTGTTTCATTGATCTGTATGCCTGTCTGTCTACCAACATTATATTGCCTTCATTATTATAGCTTTATGTCTTGAAAATAGGTCTATACACTAAGTAAACTCTGTCTTCTAGTTTTTTTTTTTTTTAATTAGTTCGGATATTTTAGTCATTTGCATTTCTATTTAAATCTTTAGGCAAATTTCTTTTGAGATTTTGAACTGGGTAGTGTTAAATAACTATCCAGTGTTAATTTTCAGATAAATTTGGGAAGAATTAATACCTTAGCAACATTGAGTCTTCCCATCTATAAACATGACATGTCTCTTTATTTCCTTAGGGCTTAATTCCTCTCAGTTAAGTTTTAGAGTTGTCACATATCTTGCACACAGTAATACCTATTGCTACACATTTTATGGTTTTCATGCCATTGTAAAGGACAATAACTGATAAAATTTTATAAATATATATATAAATTTTTGGCCAGGCGCGGTGGCTCAAGCCTGTAATCCCAGCACTTTGGGAGGCAGAGACGGGTGGATCACGAGGTCAGGAGATCAAGACCATCCTGGCTAACACGGTGAAACCCCGTCTCTACTAAAAAAAAATACAAAAAACTAGCCGGGCGAGGTGGCGGGCGCCTGTAGTCCCAGCTACTCAGGAGGCTGAGACAGGAGAATGGTGTAAACCCGGGAGGCGGAGCTTGCAGTGAGCTGAGATCCGGCCACTGCACTCCAGCCTGGGCTATAGAGCGAGACTCCGTCTCAAAAAAAAAAAAAAAAAAATATATATATATATATATATAAATTTTTATAAAATTTTATCAGTGTCCTTTTATTCCTCCAATACATATTTATTATGTCCACTATATGCCAATTCTTTCAAAACTTTTTCCATTTGTTTGTTACAAGTATGTAGAAAGTGTGGAAATATAATTGATTTTTGTATAATAATCTTGTATCCTAAAACTTTACTAGTTTATTAATTCCATTTGCTTTATTTGTAGATTTTTTTGAATTCTCTACATATGTTATCATGAAATCTTTACATTGTTTTACCTCTACATTTTAAATCTATGCGAATTTTTTAATTTGCCTCATTTATTGGTTGGCTAGATTCTTTAGTACTATGTTGAATACAAGTGGTGACACGGAAGCCATTTTTTTGTTTCTAGTCGTAGAGAAACAAGTGTTTCATTAACAAAAGTGTTCAGCACTTCAGCATTACATCTGTCAGCTATATGTTTTCCATAAGTGTTCTTCAGACGAATAAGTTCTTTCCTGTTCTTGGTTTACTGATAGTTTTTATTATAAATGCGTGTTACTATTTTCCAAATGCCTTTTAGAAATATACTGAGATTAGCATGTAATATTTTTCCCATTATCCTGTCAATACGGTGAATTATAATATTTACTTTTTAATGTTAGAGCAGCTTTGCACTTCTAGGATAAGACCCACTTGATCTTTTCTTCTGTTCCGTCTTATCTTCTGTTAAGACCAACCAGTGATTTCTTTTTAATTTCAAATACGCTAATTTGTAGTTTTCGAGATTGTTTGGTCTTGTCTCTCATCTTTCATTTCTTTACTCATTGTGTTAATAAGTCCTTGAGCATATTTATAACTTTTTCAAAGTTCTTTGCTAATTCAATCATTCTGTCATGTTTGAGTCTATTTCCTTTTTCTTTTCTTCTTTTTTTTTTTTTTTTTGAGACAGAGTTTTGCCCTTGTTGCTCACGCTAGAGTGCAATGGCACAATCCCTGTTCACCACAACCTCTGCCTCCCAGGTTCAAGCGATTCTCCTGCCTCAGCCTCCTGGGGTAGCTGGGATTACAGGCATGTGCTACTATGCCTGGCTAATTTTGTGTTTTTAGTAGAGACAGGGTTTCTCCATGTTGGTAAGGCTGGTCTCGAACTCCCGACCTCAGGTGATATGCCCGCCTCGGCCTCCCATAGTGCTGGGATTACAGGCATGAGCCACCGTGCCTGGCCGAGTCTGTTTCTAATGACTGATGTTTCTCCAGATTATGGCTTTTGTCAGCTGCTTCATCATATGTCTACTATTTTTTTTAGATGCTCGTTATTGAGCATATTGCATTTTTTAAGTGTGTTTTGTTGTCCATCTATTTATTTATTTATTTAAGGAGATGGAATATCGCTTTGTCTCCCAGGCTGGAGTGCAGTGGCACGATCTTAGCTCACCGCAACCTCTGCCTCCCAGGTTCAAGTGATTCTCCTGCCTCAGACTCCCGAGTAGCTGGGACTACAGGTGCACGCCACCACACCTGGCTAAATTTTTGTATTTTAGTAGAGAGAAGGTTTCCCTATGTTGCCCAGGCTGGTCTGAAATTCCTGAGCTCAGATAATCCGCCCGCCTCGGCCTCCCAAAGTGCTAGGATTACAGGCGTGAGTCACCCCGCCCGGCCTTTGTTGTCCTTTAAGAGAGAGTTAAATTTTTTTGTAGGTAGCAGTTATATAACTTGTGGACTCGCTGAGGCTTTGTTTTGAAAATTATTATGGCAATTCTAGCTTAGCCTTACTAATTTTGCCTTACTCTTTGGGGGTACCTCATGAATTTCCTGGGTATTCTACAAGATCTTTCCACTCTGGATTGCAAGAATTTTACTATCTCTTAGTGTAGTCTGAGCTCTAGGAATTGTTCATCTGATTATTCTTTGCCTCTGCCTAACTTTGTGGAGTTTCTATGCTACCATTTATTGTCTGGAAGAGACTCGAGGGGATCACTGCGCAGATATCTGAAACGATCTGCTAATCTTCCTCCTCTGCTATACTTTGCCCCCTACCTTCTGACTACCTTAGTCTCTTCTTCCCACCTTTAATCTCTGCCTCCTGAAATCAGCGTGACTAAAGCTTTCTGCTTGGACTCCCTGTCTTCCTCTGGTGTAAAACATTAGGATAATCACAGAGCTCACCTTATGTGTGTTCTTTCCCTCAGGGATGGCAGCCCTGTATACAAGTCTAATGTTTAAAATGGCTTTCCGTAGTCACATGTTTAATAGAGTTGTTTAACGTACTTTTATCTAGTAGTCTAGTTGTTTATGGCAGAAAGGCAAGTCTGATATTAGTTATTCTAACACAAGAGAAGCAGAAGTTCTCCTATACACACACCTTATGGATTTTGATAAACTGTAGCCTGTTTGGGGAATAAAGAGTTAAAAAGCCAAGGAGAAGCCCTGCCTGCATAGATGGTAGGAATACTGTGAACTAGAAAAGTATGTGTTATTCAATTCTGTAAGTATACCTGAGGTACATTTACAAAGTTACATTTAAAACCTGGGTGTCCCCAGGCAGAATTTATAGGAAGGGCTCATTAGACTACATAGTTCTTTAATTATTGGAGTAGTTTGCACGGGGGGTAAATCAGTGTTCAAAACTGTGGCAGCAGCAATCAGTTTGTGGCTGGGGGTCACAGAGGAATTGGGAATGGGTCAAATAAGGTTGAGAGGGCATAGTTTTGGATGGGAGGAAAGCTTGGGTATACTTAACTCAGAAACCAATTCTGATAGCCGTTATTCCTCCTTCAGTGAGAAATGACTCTGGAGAAATCTCTCTTTGAAGTGCCAGAGGTTCGTTTAGCAGGAGACTGGCATCTTGCTGTAGTACAATGTCTGGAGGTGTTGTTTATGAGATTAAAGGGACTGAGGTAGCTGGGGTATAGGTCCCACCCAGAGATTACCTGCAAGGTAGCCCCACATGAAAGATTAAGGAGCTGAGCTGCTTGAGTTTTGAAATACCATCCGTGGGTGGATGACATAGGCAGTCTGCATGTCAGATCAGTAGCCTGGGTTGGTTACGGTGGATCCCCCATGCAGAAACGTAAGCTAAGAAAGATCCGCTGGCTCCCCAGAAGACTTAGATAACCCTTAGAGGGTTGCGTGACTTGAGGGCATTTCCCGGAAGTCTTTATTCCTAAAATACACCTATTCCTATCATTGCTGAAAACTGCTTTTCGCAAAGACCTGGTTAAAATGGCTTGATGGGCTTGATATCTTTGTTCGCCCACTGGCGTGAGTTTGTACGTGGGAAGATCTGCTTCTACTCACTGGTCTAATTCTATGAAGTGCCATAAGATGGCTCCCTGGTGTCTAATTTCCCTAGAACATTCTTTAGGGCTCAAATATCTGAGTATTTAGAGAAGTATGATGAAGTAGTTTCTGAAAGGAAGCCTGAGGTCTTTGGGGTTCTGTAGTCCCAGGTTGGCTTAGCTATCTGGCCCCAGATGCACTTAACAGATGTTTTTCAGGACAAGGCAGCCCCTGACTAGTGGCAGTATGGTTTCCAAGTAGCAATGTCTAAAATATTACTTTTTGTTCATCAGCTTAGCAAAGCTTTTTAAAAAGATATATCTACTTTTTTAAGACTTAATTAATATCATACTCATAAACTTTCTTGTATGAAAATCAACGAATTCTCTTTTGTTATAAATGTGTCAGCATAAATCAATAATATTTAAAATAATTATATTATTTATTAAATATTTTACCGTGAAGGAATGTATCCTAAGTCAATAACAACTCTGTCATAAATGATTTTTCTGTTTTTACAGCATTATTTATGATAGTAATATTAAGAACAAATCAAATACTCAAATAGAGTAATTAAATTATTTCTGGTAAATTCATTTAAAGCAATACTAGTTAGGAGTCATAGTGTCATTTTTCAGGGCTACCTAATATGATAAAAAATGCTCATATCATAATGCCAAGTGAAAATGTTAGGAGAGTAATCATATACAATTTGATTTCAATCCTTTAGAAATGCCTGTACATAGACAACATAGCCAGTTGTGGGAGGCAGTGCACTAAAATGTCAGCAATGGTTACTATTGTCATGATGGAAAAAGTCATTACTTTTGACTTTGTATCTTTATTTTTCCCTACATTCTCTACAATTATCATGTATTATGTGTTAAAAAAGTTCATAGAACTCTATGTATTCTTTTTACAATGTACTACGTGTCTACAATTAGTTCAGAATAGAAAGTGTTGTTTCTAAAGTAAATCTTGCACTAATTATCAGATTTGATGGATTTTCCCTGTATTGTTAATATCTACTTACAACAGAAGCTGTGACTGTTCCTTTAGACAGATGGCAGAAGCACAGCATTTCTACCTCTTCAGATACCAATTTGCAGGCAAAAAGTAATTTTTTAAAATTTATCAGTTATTGTCCTTTTATTCATCTAATATATATTTTTTGTGTTTCCACTATATACCAGGCAGTGTGCTGTTTGCTGGAAAAACAAGGATGAGTAAAACAGACAAAGTCCCTTCAGCCATGGTGTATATTTATATTGTTATGATAAAATAGATAATTTACTGGAATACATTAGATAATATAAAATAAGGATCACACATAATCTAAGTGTTACATATGTGCAATAAAGTATTGAAATCTCAAAACAGGACCACACAGTCCTGAACTTTGGTTAAAGATGATTTGAGTAGAACTATTGACACTTACCAGATATGTAAACATGGGGAAGTTATTTAAATTATCTGAGCATCAGTTTCTTATCTGTAAATGGAAGGTAATAATACTTACCTCAGAGGATTTGGTGAATAATAAATGTAATAATATGTAAAATAATAACATGTAAAGTGACTTGTACAATACTTGGCACATAATATAAACTCAATAAAAGTTAGCTATGAGTAACTTTAACAGTTGACTGATATATAATGAGACTAAGAGTATGCAAATAATTAAAAAAGTGATTGAAATACTGAATCAAATTATAGCTCACAATTACTGCAGTAGTTTATACTTATGGAGAGCACAGAGATAATAAGTTCTGAGGTCAATAAAAGTAAATGCTGAATGATTAAATAAAGACAAGGCAATAGAACAAAGAATCAGTGAAAAAATATTTCATTAACATAGTGATGAAGAAATAGTGTTAGTAAAGAGGAAGAATAAAAACAATACTGTGAGATAGTGAATTCTAATACTGTTAAATATTTATAATATTCACTGGAACATTTTATCAGATAGTTTTCAGTTTGTTTTGTAAAATCTTTACACTCATTACAGATATGTAATTAAAGTTATGTCACTTTCCAATCTATATCCCATAAAAATGTCGTTTACACAAAAATCCACAGAAAATGTTGAATAAATATTTTTGCTGGTTATTATCCATGTAACCTTCATTCCTGTCCCTGTAACCTTCACTCTGTAAGATGAGGGTCATGATTCTGTGTTGTTGGCATTGCTCAGGAAGAGAGGAAGTCTGAACTCTTTTCTAATTGTTAACTGGAGAAAACATGATGGAATATCTGGAGGTCATCGTAGTTTTTGTAGGACTCAATGGAATACTGATGCAGTAAATTTAAAATAATATTTACATGTGTGGCGAATTAGAGACCATCCAACATTGCGTTCCAGGACTTAACAATAAGAAGAGGAAACAGTTGTTGAGTGCTGATTATGGGCCATTCTCTCTTCTAATCGCAGTGTACACAATAACTCATTCAGTCCCACAACAACTTTAGAAAGTAGGTACTAGTATTTTGTCACATTTCACAGATAAATAAACATAAGCAGAGAGAGATGAAATAACCTGTCCAAGGTGGCACAGAAGATGATTTAAATAAAATCAAATCATTTCGTTCCAGGCTTTAGGCCTTCTCACTACGCCTCTATTTTCTACTGCCCAAGATTTAAGAAAAAACAGAAAAACAAACAGAAGATCAATGTGACTTTTTTCAGTTTTAATAATTATTTACTAATTACTGAATAAGCAGAAAACTTTGTCCAATTTCGTGTAATATTGTAGCTCAACTAGAATACAATTTAAGAACTTTTTGCAGAAAATAACTTACTTAAGCATTGGAGGCTTAAGGGACTCCAGGAGATAAGTAACTAGATGTAATATTTTCCTTTTCCTCTCTGGATTAAGGTAGCATAATAATAAAGATGATAGTGAAACAGGAAAGGTTCCCATGTCCCCCTCTCAGGGCATGCAATCAGGGTGTGGCTCACTTCTTCAGTGCCCGCTGATCAAACCTGTAGGGGAGCATACAGATGGGCAGGCTGCGGGGCTCCAACCCTATGGCAGAGTCTCGGGGTGAACGTTTACAGCCGAAGCCCCAGTGGGCGTGTGTTACAGGGTGCTCTTTTAGTTTGCTGTCTATAGGTGGCTTGTGTTAACCAGCTCAATTAGAACCTGTACCTTGTCGTAAGGATAAAAGGTTTTCTGTATCCTGGGTTCTTGCCTTGGTGTACCGGAAGAATCGGATCACATGTGGGCTTGTAGAGTGAGTGTAAAGTTTTATTGAGTGGAAGCAGCTCTTAGACAATGGGGCAGCCAGAGAGGAGATGGTCTTCCCCTGGAGTTGGGCCACTTGGCAGTCCTGGCTCTCCTCCGTCAGCTCCAGCCAAACTCTGCCTCATCCGGCCAGTCCATGGCCTGCCAGCATCTATTGGTGTGCTCTTCCCCCACGTGCTCCCCTCCACATCCTCTCAGTGTCCAACTGCTTGTCTTCTTTGGCAGATGTGTGCCTCTCGCCATCCACTTACTTCTGATCTGCCTGCTAGGGTATGGGGGTTTTTATAAGCACAGGGTGGGAGCATGGTGGGCCAGGGTGGTCTTGGAAAATGCAACATTTGGGCGTGAAAGCAGGAGTGCTGTCCTCACCTAGGTTCATGGGGGTGGAGCCCTAGCCAGGGACCTGCCTTTCTCTCAAGGAACCCAGCACTTCCCTGTCCCGCTCCTATATCAATAGTAACAATATCATTGATTAAAAACAAAAATAGCTAATGACGGCTAGTACTATGATTGGCACGCAGTAGGTCCTCAATAAATATTTGATGAATTAATGATTAATAATTGAATACTTATATGCAAAAGTGGATCTTATATAAACAACTTAATATGATTTTACCACTTTACAAATGAGGATATTTAGCTATTAAGAAGTTAAGTGATTTATTTAAAGGTCAGCTTTAAAGTGGTAGAGCTAAGATTCAAACATAATTTATCTCATTTTCATTCTTACAGAGCTTTCTGTTTCTAAATTTTCTACAAAGACATCGAACGTCTCTCACTATCTCCATATTTTATAGGATGGAAATAGAAATTCTATCAGGCACTCATCCAACCCAATTATTTTAAAAACTACCTAGTTTGTTTCATAGAGTTTGCTATAATGACTTTTTATGTTTAAATAATATGTGTAAGCACTATGTAATGCAAAAAGCTCTGCCAAATTTTATCTCATTTGATAGCTTAATACATCTTTGAGATAGATTGAGATGAATTACTGTTATTCCTAGTTTGGCAGATAAGACAAGTGATGGAAAGATCAGCAGCTGTACTCAAGTTGAAGCAGTTAGTCAGCTATGGAGATGTCTCTAACCCAGCTCTTTTGACTCTAGGCTTCTGTACTTTCCACTGAATTCCTTTGTATTCCTGTAATGCTAGTGAGATTAATGGCAGACATTTTGGGAATCCTTTCTACTTTACAACGTAACTATTGCAGAAAGGGCTCCCTCAGAAGCAGATCCTGGGGCAAGGATATAGTACATGTAATTTACTGGAGAGAAACAAAGGCTATAGGTAGGGGAGGGCTGCCCAGAATGAAATCACTCCCTCAGCTTCAGCAGTGTTGCCAGTTGACAGACCTCAGCTCAACTTCTCTCTGAGACTTGCCCTTGGTTGAAAAGAACAGCCCTACTCAAGATTATATCACTTTCTTGGGGACAGCCCCTCTCTAATGACTGATCCAATGCAAGAGGAATAAGCCCTTCCCTGTTTCCCCAAGTCAGAAAAACCTTGAAGGGCGTTCTGGGCTCTGGAGAACCATGAAGAATGGGCTGAACCTTTTGTTGGGAATACATGATTCACTTTCTCTATTTGCCCAGTCCCACTTTCTTAACTCTCTCTAGCAAATGTTTAAAGATGAGACTGGAAGCATCTTACCGGTCACTCCTTTGTATTTTACTAATTACTGTTGATACTCAAAAGAATAAGTTCTAGAAAGTGTGGTAAGTTAGAATTTACATAAATACTTAATGTGTTGGCAAGAATGTTTTCGAATTTGTTTTCTCCCTCAAAAAGCTTTTTTTTTCTATTTGAATGGTTGTGATAAATGAGGCAATGTGTTAGATAATTTCAACTTATTTGAAGAAGACACTATAAATCTTAGTTTTGTTTTGTTTTGTTTTTTACTAGATTATTGTGCTTATTTTGCATTTATTTGGAACAGACATGATCACCTTAGGTTTTTGCAAGTATAGTCAGCTCCACAAATTTAGGATTTGCCGTATGTATCTTAACAGAAAAGTCTTAATGAAAAAAATTGCTGCAAGGTCAAACTTTTTCTACTAAAAGTCAAGATTCCTTGCTTAACCTGGTGAAATTACAGACTTGACTGTGTCTGGGATTCCCCAGAAAAGGTGATTCTCCCATCATGATATTTACTAAGCACACCAAGGAGCAAATCAGCCTCAAGGGCCAGAACGTGACACACTGTTTCATCTCTCTGTGTAGCTCTCCCCAGACTCCTTCGTATTCAAACTTAATAAAGATCCAGTTTTGTAGTTAAAATTCAGGTGAAAAACTCAAAGATCCTTATGCTGCGTCACATGCAAAGAGCACAACCTTTACTGATACCATTACCTGAAATTAGCAAAATCATTTTTATGCACTGTACAAGATTTTCCCACTTTCATGTTGGTTATGGTTTTGTTCAAAGGCCAAATTCTAAGAATTGTAATGCAATAAATCCCTTGACCAGCTGACTTCTGTGAACATATTTTAAAACAGCTTGTAATTTTTTATGTATTTTTTTATTTCTGTTGTTCTAATGAAGGTATCTGCTGCATTTCACAGCCCTGATCTAGGTCAAATGAGAACACTTTCCCATTAAATAACATAGAACATATGAGAAAAATATTGGACAGCAGGTGGTGTCAGATTTATATATTCTAGTTTTATAGTATCTTTCTCCAAGAAATCTCCAAGCTCTATATGCAGTACTTGAGTATAGCATTTGAATAACGTGTATACCTTTGAGAGAGTTTTTCCAAAGCACACACACATTCTTTTCTAATGACTACGCATAATAAAAAGCTTCTTAAATTTGCTTTTAATCAACAGTTTTGTTATTGTTGTGCATTTTGTTTCTAGTCCTCTCAAATTTTATATGGAGGAGGTGTTTGACTGCCTTGCACTATAGTCACTGTGCACTAGTTAGTATTGTATATGAATCTGCACTGAAGTATAAGTTAGAAGATGCATTCAAGTTCCAGGACCTCTTCTTTATTACCTGAGAAAATGGAATAAAAAATTAATCTCTTCAAAAATTACTAAACATCTACTCCTAGGATTGCTGTGCAAATTGAAAAGATATTGTGTGTCAGAAACCTGGACAGTGATTCTATGATGATTCTCAGCAGAGACTCCATGAAAGTTGGCTCCATTCTCTACCTTTTCTGTCCTTTCTGATTCTAAGTTTTCTCACCTGTTATGAATAAAATTTTCCAAAGCATGTTAGAGAAGTAGATCTATATTTATGCTATTTCTACTATATATATTCTACAAATTCACAATGTCAAAATGACGAAACGGATTGGCATTGCTGCTCAACACTGCTTATGAAAGGAACACAGACATCAGAGAATCACAGTTCACTGAAGGATGATTCCCATGGATCCAGCTACCTGAATGAATGCCTTGATCAATTCCTCACAACCCGAATATTGGATTTAACTGTAGTTCTCTCACTATCACAAAGTGATTTTCACTTACAACTGTTGTCTGCATTTTTTCTTCAAGTTCAAATGAAGCAATCAAAAACCATTTTGAGCAGAAACTGTGACCTGAGGAATGAATTAGGCAACAGGTGATGTGTTTCTTCAGCCCTAAGGTTCTTACACTACATATGTAAAGAAAACAAATGGACTTTGAGTTCTAGCTATGACATAATAGTCTACATCAGATTAACTTTCCTATTGAGGGACTGGGAAGAGTAGTAGGAGGTGGGAATATAAAAGCTGGAAAAAGTAGGTACAAAATAAAAATAAAAAAGCTAGTGGAAGGCACTGGAGCATAACCAGTGCAGGTAGAGTTTCAGAGTCTATGATCCTCAAGAGGAGACAAGCACAGTAGGTGAGCTCCATATTCATCCAAGCTTTTTCTTCTGAGGACATTTTCAGAACTTTGTTGCTGGAGAAAGGAGATTGGCAGAATTAATTGGCTGAGAAGACAGAGTTTCAATCTTCTAGCATTTTACAGGCCAAGTCCTGAACAGAAAGGCAATGCAATGATGGAGTTCCAAAATCTGTCTGCCTACTCCTATGAGTCTTTGACCAGCACTTCAATTGTGTGTGTACAGGGAAAGTCACCAAAACAAAACAAAACAAAACAACAACAGAAAACACAATAAAACATGACATCTGGAAGACTAAAAGGCTGAAAGGAAATTTTAACATTTCTGTTATGCTGTGAAGACAGAGGTTGGCACTCAAGCATTTCAAAGGTGGAGGAACTTTCGTGAACACCCTGGGCTTTCAGATGAGAGTCCAGAAAGGTCACGTCCTTGGAGGAATGGCTCACAAAAGGAATAAGTATCATATTCTGGGAGTAAGAAAAAAGAATCCTAAGAGAAGCAGCATTGAAGGAAGCCTAAGCCGTGCCTCCCTAGGATCACCCTGTTCTTCCAGAGGTCTTTCTGCCTCCCAGAAAAGACCTAGTCATCTTTAGAGAGAGATAACATCAAGAAGAGCCATTATTACTTTTTCCAGCTTTATTGAAGTATAATTAACAACTAAAAATTGTATATATTTACAGTGTAAAATGTGATGTTTTGATATATGTATACATTTTGAAATAATTACCACCATTAAGCTAATTAACATATTCATCACCTCATCACTCTCTTAACAGATTTTAACTATACAATACAGTATTATTAATTATATTCATGGCTGGGTGCGGTGGCTCACACCTGTAATCCTAGCACTTTGGGAGGCTGTGGCGGGTAGATCACTTGAGGCCAGGAGTCCGAAACCAGCTGGACCAACATGGCAAAACTCCATCTCTGCTAACACTACAAACAAATTAGCCAGGCGTTGTGGTGCACGCCTGTAGTCCCAGCTACTTGGGAGGCTGAGGCATGAGAATTGCTTGAACCCAGGAGGTGGAGGTTGCAGTGAGCCAAGGTCATGCCACTGCACTCCAGCCTGGGTAACAGAGCAAGACTCTGTCTCCAAAATATATATGTGTGTGTGTGTGTGTATATATACACACACACATATATATATATTTTTTACCATATTGCATATTAGATCTCCAGAATTTATTTATCTCATCTAACTGAAATGTTACACCTTTTCACCAACATCTCTCCATTTCCCATACCCCTCCAGTCCCTAGAAACCACCATTCTACTCTCTGCTTCTATGAATTCAACTTTTGAGTCTTCCTATAAGTGAGATCATGTACTATTTGTCTTTCTGCACCTGACTTATTTCACTTAGTGTAATGTCCTCCAGGTTCATCCATATTGTCACAAATGACAGGATTGTCTGCTTTTTATAGCTGAATAATATTCTACTGTATACAATATGCCACATTTTCTTTGTACATTAATATATCCACAGACACTTCAATTGATTCCATATCTTGGCTATTATGAACACTGCCTCAATGAACATGTAAACACAGACAGCTCTTCAAAATATGGATTTCAGTTTCTTTGGAGATATACCCAGGAATAGGGTCGCTGGATCATACGGTAGTTTAGTTTCTAATTTTGTAAGGAAACTCCGTATTATTTTCCATAATGGCTATATTAATTTATATTTTCACTAACAGGATACAAAAGTTCCCTTTTCTACATATCATTGTCAACAATTCTTGGGGTTTGTTTTTGGTCTTTTTTATAACAGGCGTTCTAATAGATGTGAGATAATATCTCACTGCAGTTTTGCTTTGCATTTCCCTGATAGTTGATGATGTTGAACGCTTTGTCTTATAGCTGTTGTCCAGGTGTTTCTCTTCTTTGGAAAAATGTCTATTGAGGTCCTTTGTCCATTTTTTAAAATATTATTTGTTTTTTAGCTATTGACTTACTTCTGCTCTTTATGTATTTTGGATATTAACCCCTTATCATATATATGGTTTGCAAATATTTTCTTCCATTCTGTAGGTTGTCTCTTCCTTCTGTTGATTGTTTTCTTTACTGTACAGAAGCATTATAGTTTGATGCAGTCCTATTTGTTTATTTTTGCTTTTGTTGTCTGTGCTTTTGATACAATATAAAAAAAAAAAAATAACCGAATCAGTGTCAAGAAGTTTTTTTCCCCTGTGTTTTCTTCTAATAGTTTTCAGGTCTTATGTTTAAGTCTTTAATCCATTTTAAGTTATTTTTGCATAGGCTGTGAAATAAGGGTCCAGCTATATTCTTCTGAAAGTGGATATCTAGTTTCCCCAATACCTTTCATTGAAGAGACTGTCCTTTCTCCATTATGTGTTCTTGGCACTTTGGTTGAAGATAAATTGACTGTAATTCCATGTATTCTTTTCTGGGCTCTATGTTCTATTTCATTGTTATATGTTTCTGTTTCTATGCCAGTGTCATACTGTTTTGAGTATAATAGTTTTGTAGTATATTTTAAAATCAGGTAGTGTGATGTCTCCAGCTATGTTCTTTATGCTCAAGATTGGTTTGGCTGTTTGGAGACTTCTGTAGTTCCTTAGGAATTTTAGTATTGTTTTTGTATTTCTACAAAAAACATCATTGGAATTTTGATAAGGATTACATCTGTAGATTGCTTTAGAGTAGTATAGACATTGTAACAGTATTAATTCTTCCAGTCCATGAACATAATATCTTCCATTTATTTGTGCCTTTAATTTCCTTTATTAATCTTTTATAGCTTTCAGTGTACAAATCTCTTGCTTGCTTGATTAAATTTATTCTTAAGTATTTTGGGGTGCTAATGAAAATGAGATTTTTAAAAAAGTTTTATTTAGTTTATTGTTAGTGTATAGAAACACTACTGATTTTTGCATTTTTATTTTTCATCCTGGAACTTTACAGAGTTGTTTATAATTTATAGCAGTTTTTGATGTAGTCTTTAGGGTTTTCTTTATTGAGACCATATCATCTGCAAATAGAACAAATTTTACTTCTTCCTTTATCATTTAGATACTTTTTATTAATTTTTCTTGCCTTATTTCTCTGGCTCAGACTTCCAGTACTATGTTGAAGTGATGAGTTGGAAATCTTTATCTTCTTCCTGGTGTTAGAGGAAAAGCTTCCAGCTTTTCATCATTAAGTATAATGTTAACTGTGGCCTTATCATATATGACCTTTATTATCTTGAGGTACATTTGTCCTACACCTCATTTTTTGAAAATTTTTGTCATGAAAGGATGATGAATTGTATGAAATGTTTTCTTCTGCATTTTTTGAGATGACAGCATAAATTTTATTCTTCATTTGTTAGTGTAGTGTATTACATTTATTGATTGGCATATGTTGAACCATCTTTGAATCCCAGAGATAAATCTCACTTCTCCTGATGAATAACTCACATCTCCTGATGAATAACTTTTTCTGCTGACCAAGATTTCCAGTAAAATACCTAAAGCCAATCAAGTTAGTTGACGTTCTTGTTTTGTTCCTGTATCACAGGAAATTGTTAAATATATTATTAGTATGCTGTTAAATGTAGGATTTTTTGTAGAACTTTTTGCCTGATTAAGAAAATTTCCTTATATTTCTAGCTTGTTGGGATTTTTTACAATAAACAGGTGTTGACATTTTTCTGGTGCTTTTTCTGCCTTTATTGAAAGAATCATCGTTTTTCTCCTTTGTTTTGTTAAGGGGATGGTATGAATTACATTGATTGATTTTCAAAGGTTAAATCAACCTTGGGAATACAACATACTTCATGATGTGTTATCCATTTTATGTATAGTTGCATTTGATATTCTTGTATTTTGTTAAGGATTTTTGCTTTTATGATTATGACAGAGATTAGCTTGTTAAATTGATGCGCTGGATTCTTAACTTTGTATCTGGTGTTATTCAGTTCTAGAATTTATCTTTCAGTTATGATGCCTTCTATATTGTTACTATTTATCTTTCAAAATTCTCAGCTTATATCTTAATTAAAATATATGTTATATCCAATATCAAGAGCTCTGCTTTTCTGTTTATTTGTTGATTTTTAAAGTTTCTAATCATACAGATGATAGATGTGTTTATTTTGATTGTCTAACAGATATTATATGTAGAAATTTATTTGTGGTTTGCGTTTCTATGGGATCAGTGGTGATATTCCCTTTACTATATTTTATTGTTTCTATTTGATTCATCTCTCTTTTCTTCTTTATTAGTCTGGCTAGCAGTCTATCTATTTTTGTTAATTTTTTCGAAAAACCAGCTCCTGGATTCATTGACTTTTCAGAGAGTTTTTCATGTCTGTATCTCCTTCAATTCTGCTCTGATCTTAGTTATTTCTTGTCTTTCACTAGCTTTTTAATTAGTTTGCTTTTGCCTCTCTAGCTCTTGTAATTGTGATGTTAGGGTGCCAATTTGAGATCTTTCTAGCTTTCTGATGTGGGCATTTAGTGCTATAAATTCCCCTCTTAACATCACTTTAGCTGTGTCCCAGAGATTCTGGTGTATTGTCTCTTTGTTCTCATTGGTTTCAAAGAACTTCTTGATTTCTGCCTTAATTTCATTATTTGCCCAGGAGTCCTTCAGGAACAGGTTGTTCAGTTTCCATGTAATTGTATGGTTTTGGGTAAGTTTGTTAATCCTGAGTTCTAATTTGATTGCACTGTGGTGTAAGAGACTGTTACAATTTAACTTATTTTGCATTTGCTGAGGAGTGTTTTACTTCTAATTATGTGGTCAATTTTAGAATAAGTGTCATGTGGCACTGAGAAGAACGTATATTCTGTTGATTTGGGGTGGTGAGTTATGTAGATGGCTATTACGGTCACTTGATCCAGAGCTGAGTTGGAGTCCTGAATATCCTTGATAATTTTCTGTCTCGTTGATCTGTCTAATATTGACAGTGGGGTATTAAAGTCTCCCACTATTATTGTGTAGGAGTCTAAGTCTCTTTGTAAGAACTTGTTGTATCAATCTTGGTGCTCCTGTATTGGGTGCATATATATTTAGAATAGATAGCTCTTCTTGTGGATTTGTTCCCTTTACCATTATGTACTGCTCCTCTTTGTCTTTTTAGATCTTTGTTGGTTTAAAGTCTGTTTTGTCAGAGACTAGGATTTCAACATCTACTTTTTTTTTTTTTTTTTTGCTTTTCATTTTCTTGGTAAATTTTTCTTCATCCCTTTATTTTGAGCTTATGGGTGTCTTTGCATGTGAGATGGGTCTCCTGAACACGGCACACTGATGGGTCTTGACTTTTTATCCAATTTGCCAGTCTATGTCTTTCAACTGGGGTATTTACATTTACGGTTAGTATTGTAATGTTATGTGTGAATTTGATCCAGTCATCATGATGCTTATCTGGTTATTTTACACACTAGTTGATGCAGTTTCTTCATGGTGTCATTGGTCTTTATATTTTGGTGTGTTTTTGTGGTGGCTGGTACCAGTTTTTCCTTTACATATTTAGTGCTTCTTTCAGGAAATCTTGCAAGGCAGGCCTGGTGGTAATGAAATTCATTAGCATTTGCTTGTCTGGAAAGGATTTTACTTCTCATTTGCTTAAGAAGTTTAGTTTAGCTGGATATGAAACTTTGGGTTGAAATTGTTTTTCTTTAAGAATGTTGAATATTGGTCCCCAATCTCCTCTGGCTTGTAGAGTTTCTGCTGAGAGGTACTATAAACACTTCTATGCAAATAAACTAGAAAAATCGAGAAAATGGATAAATTCCTGGACATATACACCCTCCCAAGACTAAACCAGAAAGAAGTCAAATCCCTGAATAGACCAATAACAAGTTCAGAAATTGAGGCAGTAATTAACAGCTTACCAACCAAAAGAAGCCCAGGACCAGATGGATTCACAGCTGAATTTTACCAGAGGTACAAAGAGAAGCTAGTACCATTCCTTCTGAAACTATTCAAAACAATTGAAAAGAAAGGACTCCTTCCTAACTCATTTTATGAAACCAGCGTCATCCTGATAATAAAACCAGGAAGAGACACAACAAAAAAAAACTTCAGTCCAATATCCCTGATGAGCATCAGTGAGAAAATCCTCAGTAAAATATTAGAAAATCTAATCCAGCAGCACATCAAAAAACTTATCCACCACCATCAAGTTGGCTTCATCCCTGGGATGCAAGCCTGGTTCAACATATGCAAATCAATAGACATAATCCATCACATAAATAGAAACAAAGACAAAAACCACATGATTATCTCAATAGATGCAGAAAGGCCATTGATAAAATTCAGCAT
This sequence comes from Papio anubis, assembly GCF_008728515.1. NCBI lineage: Eukaryota > Metazoa > Chordata > Mammalia > Primates > Cercopithecidae > Papio > Papio anubis. The sequence continues at coordinate 140,262,853 of NC_044982.1, forward strand.
CCCTTCGTGTTAAAAACTCTCATTAAACTAGGTATTGATGGAACATATCTCAAAATAATAAGAGCTGTTTATAATAAGCCTGTAGCCAGTATCATATTAAATGGGCAAAAGCTGGCAGCATTCTCTTTGAAAACCCGTAAAAGGAAAGGATGCTCTGTCTCACTGCTCCTATTCAATGTAGTATTAAAAATGCTGGACAGGGCAAACAGGCAAGAGAAAGAAATAAACCATATTTCAATAGGAAGAGAGGAAGTCAAATTGTCTCTTTTTGCTAGATGACATGATTTTATATTTAGAAAACCCCATCAACTCAGCCCAAAAACTCTTTAAACTGATAAGCAACTTCAGCAAAGTCTCAGGATACAAAATCAATGTGCAAAAATTCCAAGCATTCCTTTACACTAACAATAGACAAGCAGAGAGCCAAATCATGAATGAACTCCCATTCACAATTATTGCAAAGAGAATAAAATATATAGGAATAGAGCTCACAAGGGAAATAAAGGACCTCTTCAAGGAGAACTACAAGCCACTGCTCAAGAAAATAAGAGAAGACATAAACAAATGGAAAAACATTCCATTCTTGTGGATAAAAAGAATCAATATTGTGAAAGTGGCCATAATGCCCAAATGTAAATTATAGATTCAAAGCTATTCCCATCAAACTACCATTGACATTCTTCACAGAATTAGAAAAAAAAAACTAATTTAAATTTCATATGGAATCAAAGAAGACCCCATATAGCCAAGAAAATTCTAAGCAAAAAAACCCAAAGCTGGAGGCATCATACTACCTGACTTCAAACTACACTATAGGACTACAGTAACCAAAACAGCATGGCATTGGTACAGAAACAGATATATAGACCAATCAAACAGAACAGAGGCCTCAGAAATAATGCCACACATCTACAATCATCTGATCTTTGGCAAACCTGACAAAAACAAGCAATGAGGAAAAGATCTCCTATTCCATAAATGGCACTGGTAAAACTGGCTAGCCATATGCAGAAAACTGAAACTGGACCCTTTCCTTACACCTTATACAAAAGTTAACTCAAGTTGGATTAAAGACTTAAATGTAAAACCCCAAACCATAAAAAAACCCTAGAAGAAAACCTAGGCAATACCATTCAGAACATAGGCATGGGCAAAGACTTCGTTCTAAAAATGCCAGTAGCAATTGCAACAAAAGCCAAAATTGACAAATGGAATCTAATTACACTAAAGAGCTTCTATACAGCAAAAGACATTGTCATCAGAGTGAACAAACAACCTACAGAATGGGAGAAAATATGTGCAAGCTACCCATCTGAGAAAGGTCTAGTATCTAGAATCTACAGGGAACTTAAATTTACAAGAAAAAAACAACCCCATCAAAAAATGGGCAAAGGATATGAACAGACACTTCTAAAAAGAAGACATTTATGGAACCAACAAACATATGAAAAAAAGCTCAACATCAGTGATCATTAGAGAAATGCAAATCAAAACCACAATGATGTACCATCTCATGCCAGTCAGAATGGTGATTATTTTTATAAAACGTCAGGAAACAATAGATGCTGGTGAGGCTGTGGAGGAATAGGAACACTTTTACACTGTTGATGGGAATGTAAATTAGTTCAACCATTGTGGATGACAGTATGGCGATTCCTCAAGGATCTAGAACCAGAAATACCATTTGACCCAGGAATCCCATTACTGGGTATATACCCAAAAGAATATAAATCATTGTACTATAAAGACACAGTCACACACCTTTTTATTGCAGCACTATTTACAATGGCAAAGTTATGGAACCAACCTAAAGACCCATCAGTGATAGACTGGATAAAGAAAATGTGGTACATGTACATCATGGAATACTATGCAGCAATTAAATGGAATGAGATCATGTCCTTTGCAGGGACATGGATGAAGCTGGAAGCCATCATCCTCAGCAAATTAACACAGGAAGAGAAAACCAAACTAGGGCCCTTTGGCAGATAGGGGGCGAGGGGAGGAAACTTAGAGAATTGGTCAGTAGGTGCAGCCAGCTACCAAGGTACACGTATACCTACGTAACCTACAAGTTCTGCACAGGTATCCTGGAACTTAAAGTAAAATAAATTTTAAAAAAGAAATGTATTTGTAGATATAATTTGAAGATTAGAATAATTTTACTATCCAGTATAAATGACTCACATTTACTCCTGCTAAGTATCTAAGGATATCAGCAATCTGGGAATTAAGAATATTTAAAATTTTTCTTGTGTTTTGTTTTATTTTTGTTTTTGTTTTGCAGTGTCTGTGAGAGCCTCTATTTCCAGTTTACTCTTATCCTAAATTGTAACCCTTTAGAATCCCAACCCAAATCATTGAGTTTACTGCAATTCCATGCTTTTTGATCCGTGGACTCAAAACATTTTCTTTTTCCTGCCCCAGTATGTTGTCACAAATGCTTGTCAAACACTACCAAAATAAATGCCACCCCAAATGCTGGTTAACCTCTTTTGATTTCTATGTTCTTTTGGATATGGTTCCAGTAAAATATTCTTCATCTTATTAGTATTCAAGGATATCTATATATCTTTATACCTGTTTGTACTTATCTCTCTTTCTCACTCGCTGTATCATTGATCCTTATCAATTCTAGTTGTCCTTGGTGAGAAGATTAATTCAAATCATTTAATTGATTATTAATGTGATACTTACTATTACCATTGCTATTAATGCAATTAGGAAATGTGATTATTACACTTAGTTTCTAGTGGTTAATAATTCTTTGAATGCTGACGTTATGATTTTTATTTTATTTTTAAACTTATCTTTATTATTTATAGTAAGCAGGTGTTACACGTGCAATAAGAAAAAAGTATTTAAAATTATTAAAGATCAGTATTGGAGGGACTATATTTTCTGTAGGTTATATGAAAAGTCATGGAAGAAAATATAATCTGAAAGTAACAGAACTCAGTAATTGAAGGCAATATAAAAAAACTAAGGCCAGAGCTGCTACCTTCTCCCCTATACACTGCACTCTCCTGGTTTTAGGAATACTCTACTCAACTCAAGCAGTAAAGTTTTCACTGTATCTTTACTGAACTGTGATATATCCAAAAAAGGGGGGCAGAAAGATGTTGAATTTCCAGCTGTAATGTGGAAGAAATGGAGAAACCGAAAATGCTTCACTGAGACAAGGTTTAGGACATGAGAACACTCTTCAAATATTTGAAAATTTAGTAGGTAGAAGAGAGACTTAATGCATGTGGATGTCAAGTGAAAATAGAAAGTTAAATAAAAATAGGAATGGACATTTTCTAAAAAATCAAAAAGTAGTATGGAGAACCTTGCAAAACATAGTATTATTTGTCATGGGAAGTGTTAAAACAAAGTGTGGATGATTAGTCAAGCTTCCCTTAAATGAGTGTATTCATTACAAATTTAGAATACTTGTAAAATTTTGTTTCTGAGGTTCTGGCAGCAGCTTATAGACTACATTGTAGGAAAGAGAGCTTAGAATCAAGTAAACTAGGTAATCTAAACAGTGAATTATGAGAACCCAGGCATGTCTGTTGACAGCAGATATGGCAAAGGCATGGAAACCAAAAGGAGTTTTTGCAAATGAACCAAATGGTTTACTGGTTGAACATATTTGCAAGATAAACTAAAAGATAATAGTCAAAAATGCCTTTTTGATGTTTTACCATAATACTAGAGAAATGTAGGATTAAGTTGGACAATAAAGATAAAAACCCAAATGATAAATTGTAGAGGATTTTTAAATATTTATTATTACACAAGTTTTTGTATAAAATTTTCTTTCTGATTTCTGAAACTACTTCTTTTCTTGAAAAGCAGCCATTTGTTCTAAAAAATGTTCTACCTCCATAATCTGTCCTGCTGAAAAATTGCAACAACCCATGTGTGAATAATAGAAATTTTTCATTATTTCTGCCTAATTCAATTTTTTAGCTTTCCCAATTTAAGGGAAGTTCAGGCTCATTATCCATCCTGGAAAGGTAGATTATTGCTAATATAATGGTATTACTGTAGTATGGAACATCCAAAATTGATATAATTCTTCCCATGTCTTTTAAAATAACTATTTTTTTTCATTGTCCTTCTACTATTTGTATGGCTCTGCACAAGAAACTTGTGTTATATCAGGAAACAAGGTAATACAATTCACAATTTTTGTAGTTTTCTTTGTTTTTGTTGTAGGGAGAATAACAGTCACCCAAAGATGTCCATATCTTAATCTCTAGATCCTATGAATATGCTATTTATATGGCAAAATGGAGTTTGCACATGTGATTAAGTTAAGGACCAGAATTTAGGGGGATTATCCTGGATTAAGGAGGGCCAATCTAATCACATGAGTCCTTAAAAACAGACAACTTTTTCTTCTGGAGTTAAAGAAAGATATAATTACAGAAGAATGTTTTTGAAGTTGGAGGAAGAGGGACATGGTTTAAGGAAAAGGGAAGGAATGCTTCTCTAGAGCCTCCAGAAAGAAACACAATTCAGCAACACGTTGATTTTAGCCCTGCGAGAACTCTGTCCATCTTCTGACATACAGAACTGCAAGTAACAAATTTGTGTTGTTTTAAGCCACTAAGTTTGAGGTCATAGCAATCCTGAAAACTAATACAGTTGTTTTCTCATATGTTTATCACAAGCATGGATTTCCTCACTCATCTTATTAGTTTGACATGTAGGCAGAAAAAATATACATAGCCCAATTACCAGTAGTTTAAACAGAGTTTTACTTCTCTTCTATAAGGGAGATTTCAGATTTAGGCAGACCAAGGCAGGTGCTTCTGGTCAAGGGTGTCATCAGACCCAGACTCTTTTCAGGTTTCTACTCTGCCATTCTTTGCAGGTGTTTCATTCTTATCATTGCAAGATGGGTGCAACTTCTCTAGGTATCACATCCTTACTCCAGGAAAGAAGGGATAGAGATGCTTGAGTAGACAGCAAAGTGGTATCTTCACAAAACGTTTCCCGAAAATTCACTCAATCTCTTCAGATTTCATGTTATTGCCAGGCAGTCTCACATGGCCACTCTAGTTGTAAGGTGACTTAGAACTTGATATTCTTGACCAGGCAGGTTCACTGCTATCTTGAATAAATTTAGGGTTCTGTTAGTAAGAAACAAGGGGAGTGGTTTGGAACTTATCACAGCTTTTATCTGTATGGAGACACATTTTAGGAAAAACAGGGACTACTGCTAGAGTTGAAAATGCTAACCTGTACTGTGGAAAAGTAAATGTGAGCAATCTGTAGAGAGGATTGAAACCTAGGGTCCATTATTTGGAGTCATAAATATTATGTGGGCATTGTCTTGTTCTGTTCAGGCAGCTCTAACAGATACTATAATCTGGGTAGCTTATAAATAACAGAAATTTATTTCTTGCTATCCTGGAAGCTGAAAGTCCAATATCAAGGTGCCAGCAGGATCACTGTCTGGTAAGGGACCACTTTTTTTGTTCATAGATAGGACCTTCTAGCTGTGTCCTCCTCACGTAGTGGAAGGGATGAGGATTCTCTGTCAGGCCCTGTTTATAGGGGTACTAATTTCATTCATGAGGTCTTTGCCTCCATGAACTAATCACCTACAAAAGGCCCCATATCCTATTATAATACCATTACCTCAGGCATGAGGATCTCAATGTATGAATTAGGTGGGAAGCAGGTTGGGGGAGACAACAAACCTTCAGACCATAGCAGGCACTTAAATGAGTATAATTTTGTCTTAGTTTTCTAAGGCTGCCATAACAAAACACCGTGTGTGGCCCAAACAACATAAATTTGTGTTCTCACAATTTTGGATGTGGGAAGTCTAGGATCATGATGTTGGCATGGTCCTCTGAGACCAGTCTTTTTTGCTTGTAGAGGGATGTTTTCTCCCTATGTCTTCACATTATTTTCTTTCTGTACTTGTTTGTGCCCTAATTTCCTCTTCTAATAAGGACACCAGTCATTATGGACTAGGGTCCACCCTGATGACCTCATTTTAACTTAAATACCCTATCTCCAAATACAGTCAAATTTTGAAGTACTGGGAATTGGACTTCAACCCATCAATTTTGAAGAGTCACAGTTCATCCAATAGCATATATATTCATGGATTTTAAAATCTTTTAATTCAATTATATGATAGGACAGTGTACCAGGAGGAACACTGAAGAGATGTAAGTCTGTAAAGGTAGTTAACCCAGATTTGAATAATGTCATGCTAAGGTGTTTGTGTTTATTTTGCAAATAATGAGGAAAAAAGGACTGATTTTAAACAGAGAAGTGTCATGAACAGATTTGCATTTTAGAAAAATAAGCCTTTGTGATAGTGGAGAAAGTCATAAAGGGGGCAAGGCTAGAAGCAGGAAGACCAAGAAGTTAATTTTTTCAATTGTTCATGCCATTGAAGATGTCAGTGGAACATCATACAGAAGGGAAGGGCAGCATTGTACTGAGGTTTCTGGCATAAGTTAATCTCTTGACCCCTTGAATGTGGGATGGGAAGAAAAGGAAGAATAATTTTGGGCTCCTGAGCTCGTAGTGGCTGTATTTGTGGAGATCAGGAGTGTAGAAGATTATTTCAGTTGGGCAATTTTTTACTTTGACATACTCATGGCACATCCAGTAAGGCACTGGAAAAACACTCCTGCAGCAGTCAAAGATATAGGTCTGCATTAGAAAACAAATTAGTCGTCAATCTTTACAAGAGTTAACTAAAGTCCCAGTAGTCCCATTCAACAACAAACTTCAAATATCACTCTGTGTATGGCCCTGTGCTTTCCTTCAGAACTATTCAGGCTCGATAATCACTGCGTTCTAAATTGCCCTTCTTGGCCCACTCAGAATTGGGTGCTCTACCAACATAATAATTCTATTTACTCTTTCCTAATTGATAAGATGATGAAACCTCTGATTAGCTGTCACCATCAGAGGTAGGGCTGTCCTCATCACCTGATTAGACTAATGTAAAACATTGAAATTGGTCTTCCTGCTCTTTATCTATCTACCCCTTCTCCAATCTTTCAATACACAACAGCTCCATATAAAATCCTAAAATTGTAGCTTGTTTCACTGCTCCATCAGATTCCTGAGCCTGGTGTTGAAAAATCCCATGACTCCATCTCTCTCTTTCCTTTCCTCTTCATGAACCTCCACTTGGCTATGCACAGAGCATCCATTATCAGCTTACTTCTCTGTTTCATGTTCACATTGTCTAACTTGCACTTACCCAAGCCCTTGGTTTGCTTCTTAAAGCAGAAATCTTCTATCTCCTTTAGAACCAGGATTTCCTGATTGCCTCAGCAATGGTTCTCATCGAATTCTCTATGACATTTATGTGGGTTGGAAATCATTTGCTGCCTTATATAGTGTATTAGTCAGCTGGACTGACAGAGCAAAATACCACATACCAAGTGGCTTATTAACAGAAATGTATTTCTCACACTTCCGGAGGCTAGGAAGCCAAAGATCAGGGTACCAGCCAATTCAGTTCCTGGTGACGGCCCTCTTCCTGGCTTGCAGATGGCCACAGTTTTGCTATACACTCACCAAGCGCATTCCTTAGTGTGTGCAGAGAAAAAGAGCTCATTCTTTTTCTTCTTCTAAGGCCACCAATTCTGTTGGCTTAGGATACCACTTTTATGACATCATTAATTTCCTCCTAAAAACGTGATATCCAAATGCAGTCACGTTAGAAGTTAGTGGTTCAACATACAAATTTTGTGGGACACAACCCTCTCCATAGCATGTAGGCACTTAACTGTGTTATATTTACATATGTCTTATCACCTCAGCTAGGTTTCAGTTCCTCTAAGACAGAGTCTCTGCTATATACTTGTTTATTCTCCTTTTCAGTATTTCTTACCTGATTCTGGGCATCTAGTCACAAATACGCATTGGATGAAAGAGTAGCGCCGAGTCACTTCTTTAGCATGCACTTTCCACTCTGCTGACTCTCGTTTTCCTGTGAAGTTCAGGTTTAGATTTCCAGATGGTGCATGCTTAATTACTTAGATAGTTTAGCTTGATGAATGACTAGCATTAAGAATTAAGGATTAAATCCTATTTAGTCCTAAATTTTCTCATGAAGGTGGGCATAGGTGTTCATGTACTCTTCCCTCTGTCCTCTGTTAGCCAGTGATAAATAAGGTCCAGCTATGGTTTTCATCAGCCCCCCTCCCTTCTCTTCTCTTTAGTTTTCTATCTTTAAAAGGGGTGTGAGGAGGTCTTGAGGAAGATGAATGAGTCAACTTTTCCCGTAACTGTGATCAGGTCTTAAATTTTAAAATAGAAAAGTGTAAAAATGATCCTACACTGAGATTGAATTTTCTTTTAATGCACTAATTCACACTTTTTAGATCATTTGTATCCTTCAGTCTATCAAATGAAAGCCTATGGGTAGACTCTAGTGCATGAATTATTGACAGCAAGGCCAGTCTTGTGTCCTTTGAGGCTCTTACAGTCTATCTGGTAAAAGCCTAAGTGGAGTTTTAAAATGTGTGGTTCAACAGTAGTGTGCTATGCCAAAGAAGTTTAGAGCCAGACTCTACTTAGGAATAACATAAAAGTTTATTTAGCTTCTAATAATTGGGGGGGATGAAAGTCCAAATTAGTGAATATCTGAATTTATGCTATTTTTAAAGAAACGCATTTTTATTTATGGCTATTACCAGCCCAGTAAAGTTTCTAATTTGATCCATCAACAAAATAAAATCATCTTGAAAACATAGCAAAAGAAACTTACCTCTTCCATCTGATTTTTAAAAATACAGCAATGGGGAAATATTTTAGATTTTGAAATACTAGCAGACTTTTAGGTTTTTTATGTAACTTCTTTTGGAATGTGGTCTCCAAGGTCTTCAGTACCGAACAGTAAGGAATGGCCTAAAGTGCATAGGGTCTTAGGAGCCTAACAATTGTGAAATTGAACTTTTGCTTTCTAATTCCACTATCTCTATAAGTGACCTTTCCCTCTTGCCTCACCCACTTTCACACTGGCCGTTTATTTACTACATTTATGCCCTTTTGACTTCAGTGCTTCAAAACCAACCACACACACATAAACAAATCCTCATCCTTAATTAAAACAACATGGATTTTAAAATCTGACCAATATTCAGTCAGGCTACATGTGCATGTGTACATTATAGAGCATTTCTTTCTTTAACCTACTTTACTGCTGTTTTTATGCTGCTATGCTAGGGATTGTACATGGAAATCACTTTGTAAGCAGAAATCATGAATCACTGTGTCAAAGGAGTTAAAGACACATGATTCAGTATTAGACAGACCTGGCTCCCAGCCTTGTCTCAGCCACATGTTAGCCATTTGGCCTTGGGCAAATTGCTTTTAACTTTTTAAGCTATGGTATCTTAGTCTATAAAACATAATAAAAATGTACCCACCTGCTATCTTTGTTGTAATAATTAAATTCAATAATGTAGGCATAGTGCTGGCATATATTAGGTATTCGATAAATGTCAATCGTTTTCATACAGATTGGCACCAAGTACCTTCCTTCTAAGTAATTGATACAAATCCCTTCTCTACGATACTGTCTTTAAAATAATTGGTACCAACATGGGTATTAATAAAAAATAATCGACCTTTTAATGGGGAACATTCTGACATATTAATAATTATATCAACATCACCTCTATTTTTTATGTTTTGTGTTTATTTAAAGTTTGTGTTAATTGTTGGCAAATGTTCTGCTTAACATAGTTGAAAAGGAACCTAAACTGGTGAGAGCCATCTATGATAACATTTTGTTGTATATTATTGCATTTTTGAGTAGTAACCCTTTCTAAAAGTAAACTTATGTCTGGTCTGTCTTGATGTAATAATAAATTCCAAATGAATGGAGTTCAAATAGAGATTTTTACCTTATTTTTTTTTATGGGCTATTACTGTCACCACCCATTTGGAATGTCAGTTCTGCTTAGTAGCTCTGCCGTTTACTGAAAAAGAGAGGAAAAAAAGCTTTTCAAAGATGAGAAAGCCTTTTTAATGTTCAGTTCCATTTTCCAGGACAAACCAAGCTTTCACTAAGCTAGAAAAAGCATAAAGATTCTAACTCATCCACCACCTCCATTGTGATATACATCCAATTAATCCTAAGGAAAAGGGCACCTCCTCCAATAACTGTGTAGTTGCTGGAGTAATAATAATCTAGCCCCTAAACACCCACATGCCTCCACTGCGCTTTGGCACCATACTCAGGCTGTGTAATATGCTTTATGCTTTCTGCACCTAGGAGGTAGTTGGTAAGGGGTCAAGATGAACCTCTTTAACATGGCAGTCAAAGAAAAGCTTCAAAGACACTTGGGGACTTGTTACTACCTTGCATCAAATCCATTGCTCTAAAAGATATTCCCTTGTACCCCCCTTTTCTTGACTCTACTGAAAGAAACTATTGCTGTCATTATTAAAGTCATTAAAATTTTCCAGAAAAGAAACTGTTTAGCAAACTCAGTTTAGGGTCTATCTCGCCACATTTCAAACTTCTAGCAGAAGGCTAGGGTCATGATATTTGGTGAGTTTCTGGTAGGAAAACAAATGAAAAACATGACTCCTAAGAAGTGAATCCTGACTTTCCTCACTAGCACTCCTCAATATATGTGTGCTCCCTGCTCAATAGTCTTGCCTCATGCTGATATCTTCCTCTGTGCTGGCAATTTTCAGGTCCTGTTGAGTCAAGGAACATGAGAATATTGCCTGCCAACCAAATTACTTCAGTGTTGATTTGCACCAGAGCCAAGTGTTCTTAAATGACAAGATCATTTAAGGATCACCTGAGGACAGATCATCGTGTATGTTTTAAACATAGCTTCTGTGCTCTCTTGTTTAAATTATTTCAGAATCTCAACTTCCACCAAATTTAATAAACATTCACTGAGGATATGTCAGGGTCAGGCATCTGTCTACAGGCTGTGAAGGATACAGAGTTGAAGAAGGCATGCCTTTGTTTTTACTCTGATACAAATCAAAAATCTCAAAAAATCATGAGATTAAAAAGAGAAAGGCAAAATTTCATATAACGATACAAAAAAAAAAAAAGCTTTTGTATTGGCAACAAGCCTCATATTCAAGTCTACTGAATGTCTAACAATAATAGTTTTTTAATTGAGCTCCTGACTTAAGACATATTCCAGACACAACCCCATAGTGTGTTTTAGACTAACTTTGTCTACTCATTAAGGGAATAATGCAAAATCCATTTAAAAAAAAATGTTTGTCCCACAAGGCCTTGTAGCTTAATAGAGACTACTTTAGTGTCACTGTAGATTATGGAACACAGAACTACTTCTTGTCTAGTAAAATCAACTGTAAATTATTTCTTTAGTCATCAGGCTCCTGAAATCACATTTCCATCAATTTGTTAGGTGATATTCAGGCCTGGACAGCAGCATCCAGCTTGATACTGAAAACACCATGCCCTAAAAATGAATTTGATTAACAATTAAGCATTTGTTGGGATATAACATGATAGCAAAAATGTAAGCAAAGAGGAAGGTTCTGATAAATCAGAAATGTTGCTAGAGTTGTAAACGTCACTAGAATGATAATGAGTTGCTTGACTGGATAAATAGGAGACAGAAAGTGTATTCTCAAGGACATTTATTAATGTTCATCTCATGAATCAACTAAGTGCAACGTAAAAACCGCTTCCACCATTTATATTTTAAAATTGAAAATTGACCACTGAGAATTGAGATGATTATATATCTAATAGTTTCTGAGGAAATTCATGTGGAAAATAAGAACCCAAAAAACTGATGGTAAAATATCAGGTGAGTGTTGTCACTTTCAGCCTGGGGGAAAGGTCAGTATCACGTAGGATTCCTCCCATTACTGTCTCTTTCTCCGCTGGGGCCTCTACCACATCTACTGCAGATGTTAACTGAATCTTATTTTTGCAAGCCCCTGCTTAGAATTAAATAAGTATGTGTAATTGAGCAAATAAATATGGGATATTTGGCAAGGGATTCTATGGTGTAATCATTTCCAAAAATAATTAGAAAGGAATTTATTAAAAATAAAAACTCATCAGGACACATTATACACCTATTACAAAGGTGATAGGACAAATCTTTCACTTGAGTTCTTGGACTACTTATATTCCTTCCTCTCCCTGATGTCCCAACAGCATCGCAAACCCAAGCTATGCAAGGAGCCTTTTGGTTAGAATCTCTGGAGTTGAGACAACCTACAAGCAATCCCAACATCCTTTCCATGTGACCTGGAAATGTTATTCAGTCACTGTAATGTATGCTTTGGTCTCCTCTTGTGTAAAATGTAGGTAATCATTATACCCACCTCATATTGAGGTGGGTACATTGAGAAGGACTTTAAGTGATAATGAATATGAAGCTCTTTACATAGCATCTCACTTAGAAAACAGAGAATAAGTATATATCTACATATATGCCATTTTGAATTGACTTGCTTGCCTTCCTTTGCAAATAAGCTCTTTCTCCTGACATTCTCATTTTGGTAAATTAAAATCAATATCCTTCTAAAGACTGAGGCTCAAAACCTTGAGCATCATGGACTCCTTCATTGACATTGAGACAGCCTATCCCTTTACAGCCCCTTCTTCATCCCAACTTTATATGACCATTTGCTAAATTCCTGCATGTCATTCATCCACCATAATGTCTCTTGAATATTTCCCCTTAATTCTGTTTTTTGAACAATCATATATTCATTCTCATCTAGGTTCCTGTGACAGTATCCTGATAAAAGTCCCTACTTCTTCTCACTTTAATCCTTCCTACATAGAACTTCCGGTTTAGTCTTCCTAAAGTTTTATTTTGACAGTGATGAATATAATCACTCCTAATAAATTGAGCCTGGTTATTACTCAATCATTAATTTAACAAATATTGAGTGATCAACTGTTATACTCCAGGAAATGTTCTCATTACTAAGGATATAGCAGCAAATACAATAAAAGTCCGTGTCCTGAAGGAGCTTAAATTCTTATGAACATAATAATTGTACAGAAAACAACAACTTGATACATTTCTATAAAATAATAAACTCTAGTGTGAATGCTTATTGTTATTAATCATACTTGATATATGACTAAATATTGCCAACCATATTTCATGTATTTCATATATATTACCTATAAACTTCAGGCAACTGTTAAAATGATGATAGGGACAGGAAACAGGAAAATACTGGGTCGAAGAGGGTGGTTCTCTGGCAAAGGCCTACCCTCAAGCCTGGAAGCCCCTGGCCCTAAATGAGAACAGGCATTCCTGTTTTCACATCCAAAAGTTGACTTTTGGCCCATCATGCCCCTCTATCCTGTACCTATATAAACCCCAACCCCAGGCTTCATGAGCAGACAAGCAGACACGGAGATGAGAGGACTAACAGAAGAGCAGAAGAGCAGAACAGTGCAGCAGAGAGAAGAGGAGCATCTGTATGCCAAGAAGAGTTCAGCTGAGGATGGTTGGAGAGAATGGCCAATGGATGGCCCAACTCCGGGGGAAGATAGTCTTCCCACTCCATTTCCCTTCCAGCTCCCCCTGAAAGCCATCCATCCCCGCCACACACACACCCCACACCCCCGCGCTGAGAGTCACCTCCACCACTCAATAAAACCCCTGTATTCATCCTTTCAGTTCGTGTGTTACCTGATTCTTCCTGGTCGCCAGACAAGGACCTGGGTACCAAGAGGGCACTGAGCTGGCTAACACTTAAGCTGTCCATGGACAGCAAGGCTAATAGAGCACATTGTAACACATGCCCACTTGGGCTTTGGGAGTCACAGGCTCCCATCCCTGGAGGCTGCCATGATGGGCGGACCCTGGGGATGCTTGCCTCAGCTTCTGCACCTGCCTTTCTGTGTGTTGCGCCTCCCGTAAGGGGTTTGAGTGCACATGGCAGCCAAAGAGATGAGCTACACGTACCCTGTCACACATCCTGTGAGGGGGCTCAGGGAACTCTGTCATTTCAATGAGGCATGATTCTCATTTTATAATTGAGATAACTGAGGCTCAGAGAGATTAAGTAAATTGATTAACATCATGCAAGTATGGGGAATCAGTGACTAGTAAGTAGTGGGACGATTTAGTTTTCCACATTAGACCCCTTATGTCTATCTAATAACATAACCCAAGCAATTTTTATTACAATATGTGGCCTCTCTCGTATGGTTCATATGGCTAAATATGGCTGAATAGCATGTTTAATGTTAAATATGTGAACCCCAAATATCTGAGACAGGTCAGGGTCAATTTAGGAAGTTTATTTTGCTAAAGTTAAGGACATGCACCCATGGCATGGCCCAGGTCCTGATGACATGTGCCCAAGGTGGTCGGGCACAGCTTTGTTTTATATGATTTAGGGAGACAAGAGACACTAATCAATATATGTAAGATGTACACTGGTACTTCCAGAAAGAAACTGGAAACAGGGAGGTGGCTTCCAGGTCACAAGTTGGTGAGAGACAAATGGTTGTAATCTTCTGAGTTTCTGATTAGCCTTTCCAAATGAGGCAATCACATATGCATTTATCTCAGGGAGTAGAGGAATGATTGAATAGAATGGGAGGCAGGTTTGCCCTAAGAAGTTCCCAGCTCGACTCTTCCCTTTAGGTTAGTGATTTTAGGCCCCAACATGTATTTTTTGTTTGTTTGTTTGTTTCACAGATACAGCAGACCATTGCCCTTACTTAACCCTTTTCTCTAAAGTTATTGCCTACTTCAGTTCTCTTATTCCACCTTTAAGCCTGTGTGGGATTGCTCACACTTCCAAAAACCAGATTGCATTTTCCTTCCTCTATATAATGTCATCTTAAGATCCATAGACCTAGGATTCTCTCTCTTTCTCTCTCTGTCCTTATCTCTTCCAGTTCTCTCATAGTATTCAAGATCCAGGAAGCTCTCTAGAATTCTCCACAATTGAACTGTCCCTTATGTAGATCCCACTGAAATTTTTTGTACCTTCACATCGTACCAACCTTAAGCTACTTTATATTATATAATTTGCATACATCTTTGATTATCTCTGATCACCTAGATGCACTCCTTAATTCCTGTATCACTCGGTATATGGTGTTTATCATAATGCCTTGCATAGTATATGAGTTCAGAATATTCAAGGAAAATTTGGGGGAGGGAACAAATGATCCCTTAATTTGCATGATGAGGAGTCTGTCAACCATGCCACATTTAAGTAGGCCTTTCTCATGAAAGCTTTAAAATCTATAAAGGACTAGCAACAAATATGGCTGAATTATAGTTAAATACTGTACAAAGAGACACATAAGTTTCATTGGCTTGGAGGAAAGGCAACAAAAAAATGATATGTGATTGTGTAAGTTGTTAAAGTGACATGTCAAATAGTGCCTTGAATCCAGTCTTTTCTCCTTTCAGTCGTTTCTTTAACAGACTTGGATTATTATGAAGTTTTCAATGACCTCCTTAACAAAGACCAGCAGTGCTTTAGGGCTGATTTTTGGATGCCTCTGCTCTCCAGATAATTCCAAAAGGCACAGGAATATTTAAATTGAAAGGACAATAAAATGTACTTGGCTTTTCAGAACCTTACCATACAGACTGGTATGCCCTAAAATAATGAAAAATTTTACAGAGCAATCATTCCTGATACAGTGAGACAGGACAGCCTTAGGTCAGAAACATCGGCTTTACAGAAAAAAATGCCTTGAGGGAAACCCAGATGTATTATCTAGAGGCCTTTCACCTCTTCCTCCAGTTCTAGTGCCTGTCACAGCACCATCAGTCCATTTCTAGCATTTTACTTAGCTATGAACTTCTTAGAGTGACAAGAGGGTGATTCATAATATATAGTAAAGCTTCCAGGAAGCTTTTTTACTTTAGGCTGCAGGGTAAGTGAATCAGCCTTTTGCTGTCTCACAGGAACTACTTATCTTCAATCTTTCAATTAAAGGTCAAAAAATGAAAGAAGACACTCTGGTTGTCTATTACAGTGTTTTGTTCCCATTGTTAGAGAATCTGTTCTTTACAAAGTTGTCTCACAACCTGTTAAAGATGCATGTTCCCTCCCCCCACGCTGTTTCTGATTAAAAATGTGAGAAATTTTCTCAAGAGATTTGAAATCTTTGTGAATTACAAAAAAAAGAGAAAAATTGTAATTGTTTTCAAAAAAGAAAAAATAATGCTTTCCAAAGCTGCAATAATGTTTAAAGACTTCATCGAAGGAGATTAAAAGCAAAATATTCAAACAGTCAAACTAAACAGCTTTTAGGTAGTTAAAATAGTGCTTTTTAGTACTTACTCTATATTTTGATAGCTAAATGAAGAGGAGGCCTAAGTAAGTTCATGCAATAAAAGCAAAAGCAGTCAACAAGTCAACAAGAGCTTACAATGTTCCAGGCTTAACATGAATTAATGTATTTAACCCTCACAGCAACCCTAGGAGATTGCTCTATTGGTAGTAGTGCCCTACCAATGCAAACCTTGAATCACAGTAATTGCCTAAGGTCAAACAGCTAGAAAGAGACAGAGCCTTGACTTGATTCCTTGAGGTCCGATTTTAGAGCTCAAGCTCTTAACCACTGTGTATTGCAATTCTATAATAAAGAAAATGGATATGAAAAGCTCAGACTCCAGAATTAAGAATGGGTTTGAAGTCTGAAATATTTTAGTCACTTAAGTCTTCATTTGCTCTCTATGTGCTGATGTGAGATACTTCTATTAACAATTAATCTTAGTCCTTCAAAAAACCTTCATGAGCAATCAATTACATTCCTCAATCCAAAGTCAATTTTTATTTATCAAATATCTCATTGACATTTGACCAACACTGTTGGATGAATGTTTGAAACTACTATTTATTAATATTTAACTAGCTTCTATTATGCCCTTTCATGTGTAAGTTACTCTGCTAGTTGTTTTTGCATACATTAGATACATTATCTTATTTAAGCCTTGAAATGATCCTGTGAGGTATGTATACCCTACCCTGTTCTGAAGATGAGATCACTGAAGTCTAACAGATTGAATGACTTACCTTAGGTCAACAGTTTGAAGGGACAGAAATGATATTTGGAATTCTGATAATCTCCATGTCTCAAAAGTTCACCAGCCATCCAGTAACATAAAACACTTTTAAATTAAAAAATATCCCCTATGCTGAAATATAATTCACTCATGCCTGGTGTAGGGTGGTGGGGAATTATTTAAAGGCCAGCCTTCCCAATGATAAAGCCCATGTCCTAACAGAAATTTACTAATGGATTATATTAACACATTGTGACTGGATGATTTAAAACCACCTAGGTATCATAGATATAACATGTTAATATTTCAAACACTTTAATTTCTAGGGACTTTTAAGTACCCAGAATCCTAAGCCCCAACCCTGTATCGGCTGAAAGTCTTAGGAATGCTTCTATGTAGTACAATTCTTTCCGTCATCTCCATTCGTTTTGTATATATTTAAAAGATGTAATTGTCTTCCGTAAGCTTTAAGAAATTCCAGGATTTCTAATGAACACTAAGAAGATGTTAAACAAACAAACAAAACTCTAGAACTTAGAGAGAAGGGAAAATAGTGAGATGTGAATTTTTGTAGTTTTATTTTCAGGGAAGTTATGCTACACATCACCGGGAATCCAGTTAAATAAAATGGACCAAACTCTCCCAGCAAAATTCCCTCATGTGTGATTGGGGTCCAGGAGATAAATGCCTCCAAGCAAGCTCTACTGATGAATCTCACTGACATCATTATGGCTACTACCTTAATACTACAGGATGCTGAGATCAAACTCTTCTCCAGCTGATATTTCATCCACAGCTGCTATAATAAAGGAATCAGTATATTTGGTGAATTGTAAGGCAGAAGCCATGTTCTGTTTGTGAAAGTAGTAGAATCAAACTTAATGAATTTAGCCACCTCTAGAAGTAACCCTATGAAATGACTGGTTCCTGGCTAGCTATGTAGAAAGATATTTGCCTGAATAAAGTTATAACTTAATCATTAGTTCTATGGTCAAAATATCACTAGATATTACCATAGAAATATTATGTCCTGGACAAAAGGAAACCAATGACCTTTAGATTCCTCACCATGTCTTCAACACAATCCAGATGTTGAAATTGGCAACTTCCATCGACACATGTGCTCCTCCAGAGGAATTAGATGTTATCAGGTCAGCAGAATTTGATGCCGCTATCCATTAAGGTTTTCTCATTGTTCTAATTTCATACATATAGAGGCAATACTGAGACATCGCACTAATCCAGGGAGCCTTGTTGCAATATAATGTAATGTAAATGGTGCCCTCTGCATTTGTACAATTCTGTTGCCTTTCTGAACTATATTTTGTAGACTAAATGAAGGATTGGATCAGGAGGGGAAGGAAACACTATGAAAGTGGGAGTTAGGCAGTTGCCAAAGTTAAGCCTTCTCTATATCATGGCAGTATCTCATTTTCGTTTGATTTGTATTTCTTTGATGACTAAAGATATTGAGCATCTTTTCATGAGAGTGTGGGCCATTTGTATACATTCTTTGAAGACATATGTCTTCAAAACCTTGGCTATTCAAAAAAATTGGTCTTTTGTATTTTTATTGGTGAGTTCTTTATATATTTATTATAAGAATTCATTATATATTCTGTATGTAAGTCCTTTATCAAATATGTAATTTATAAATATTTTATTTCTGGTATCCATTAAAACAAAAGTTCTTAATTTTGATGACGTTTAATTTATTTTTCTTTGTTTCTTGTGCTTTGGGTGTCACTTATAAGACACTATTGCCTAACCCAAGAGAACAAAGATTTACATTTATGTTTCTTCTAAGAATTTAATAGTTTTAGCTCTTATTTTTTGGTGTAAATCCATTTAAGTTAATTTTTGTATGTGGTTTGAGGTATGATGTCTAATTTCATTATTTTGTATTTAGATATCCAATTGTACTGGCAACATTTGTCAAAATCAATTGGCTATAAATGTAAAGGTTTATTTTTGGACTCTCAATTCTATTCCAATAATCTACATGTCTATCCTTATGTCAGTATGAATCAGTCTTGATTACTGTAGCTTTGTAGTAAGTTTGGAAATTGGGAAATGTGACTCCTCCATCATTTTCGTCTTTTTCAAGATTGTCTTAGCTATTCTGGGACCCATGTATTTTCATATAAATTTTAGGTTCAATTAGTCAATTACTGCAAAAAAATCCAGCTGAGATTGTGATAGTGATTGCATTTCATGTGTAGATTAATTGGAGAAGCATCACCATTTTCAGAATGTTCTCTTCTGATTCCTAAACATGGGATATTATTGCATCTATTTAGGTCTCTAATTATTTTCATCAGTTTTTTGTAATTTTTATAGCAAAAATCTTGCACTTCTGGTAAATATATTCATAAATATTTTATTATTTTTGATGCTATTTTAAGTGGAATTATATTTTTCATTTTATTTTAGGGTTATTTATTGCTAGTATACAGAAATCAATTTTTGTAGATTGATCTTGTATCCTGCAGCCTCATGAACTTGTTTCTCAGTCTGATAGTTGATTTTCCCTTGAAAAAAATAATGATTCCATTTAAGACTTTCTAGATATGAGTTCATATCATCTGTGAATAGATGCAATTTAACTTCTCTCTTTCCATCTGGATATCTTCTATTTATTTTTCTTGCTTAATAGCTCTGGGTAGAACCTCTACTACAAGGTTGAATAAAACTGATTTTAGTGGAAATACTTGTTCTTCATCTTAGGTGGAAAGCATTCAGTCTTACACCATGGAATATAGTGTTAGTGTTAGATGCCAATTTTTTAAGATGCCCTTTTTCAGGCTGAGGGTGTTTCTTTCTATTCCTAGTTCCTTGAGTGCTTTTATCATAGAACGACTTTAAATTTTATCAAGCGCTCTCTCTGTGTCTATTGGGATTATCATGTGCTTTTGTCACTTATTGTTTTAATTTTTTTATTACATTGATTTTCAGATGTTAAACCGTTCAGCAGTAGTGGGATAAATCACACATACTCATGGAATATATTACTTACTTATATGTAAATTATGTATATATTACTGTTTTTGATGTGCTAATATTTCATTAGGGTTTTAAAGTCTATATTCCTAAGAGATACTGCTCTGTAGTTTCTTGTTTTGTGATATATTTGTCCATTCATGGTATTAGGGTGATGCTGACCTCATAAAATTATGCATGAAATATTCTTTTCTCCTCTCTTTTTTTATTTTAGTTTGCAAACAATTAGGTATCAATATTTAAACATTTGATAGAATTTACAAATTAAGCCACCTGGCTTTGGGCTTTTCTTTGTGGGAAGTTTTTAAATTAATTCAACTCATTCTTATAAGTTTATTCAGACTTTCTATTTCTTATTAAACCAACTTTCATAGTTCGTGTTATTCTAGGAACTTACCTATTTCATCTAACTTACTAAACTTGTCATATGATGGTTCATACTATGCCGTTATAATCCTTTTTATTTCTATAAATTTAGTCAGGATGTCTGCTCTTTCATTCATAATGTTATTATTTTGAATTTTCTCTCCCTTGTTCAATCTAACTGAAGTTTGTCAATTTCATTAACCCCTTTTAAGGCCAAAGTTTGGTATTTCTCTATTGTTTTCCTGTTTTTTATTTTATTAATTTCTAATCTAGTATTTTTTTATTTCCTTTTTTTCTACTTGTTCTAGGTTTAGTTTTCTTTTCTTTTCCTAGTTTCTTCATACAGAAGTTTAGTCTACTGATTTTGCCTTTCTGTATGTCTTTCCTTTTTTAAAAAAAATTGTTAGAGCTTAGAGGGTACAAATGCAGTTCTGTTACATGGATATATTGCTTAGTGAAGTCTGGGCATTTAGTATACCCATCACCCCAATAGCATACATTATACCCAATAGGTAGTATTTGGTCCCTCACCCTCCTCCAACTCTCTTACCTTTCAGAATCTCCAGTGTCTGTTACTCCACTCTATATGTCCATGTGTACTCATTGTTCAGCTCCTGATGATTGGATCCTATACCTAGAAAAGACATCTCTAAAAGACTCCTGGATTTGATAATTTACATAAGTAAAATTTCAGGATACAAACTCAGTGCACAAAAATCAGTAGCATTTCTACACACCAATAATACATATAGCTGAGAACTGAGAACCAAATCAAGAACTCAATCCCATTTACAATGGAATAGGAATACATTTAACCAAAGACGTGAAAGATATTTACAGGGATAACTACAAAACATGGATGAAAGAAATAATAGATAAGACAAATGAAAAAAAAAAATCCCATGTTCATCCATCAGAAGAAACAATATTGTTAAAAATGACCATAGTGCCCAATGCAGTCTACAGATTCAATGTAATTCCTATCTTTCTTCTGTTTAATTTAGGTATTTATACTTGTAAAATTTGTAACTGTAAAATTCTCTCTGATCACTGCTTTAGCGCATTCCATAAGGTTTGTAGTGCAATGTTTTGTATTTATGTATCTCAAACTATTTTCTAATTTTCCTTTTGATTTTTTTGACCCATCAGTTATTTAAAATGATGTCACCAAATTTCTACAAATTTGTGAATTTCCCAAAGTTTATTCTGTTATCATTACCTAATTTCATTCTATTGTGATCAGAGAACATACTTTGTATAATTTCAATCCTTTATACTTACTGAGTCTTGTATAAAGCCTAACTATGCTTTCTTCTATAGAATATTTTGTGTTAACATTAAAAGAAGGCATAATCTGCTATTGTTGTGCAGAATGTTTTATAGATGTCTATTAGGCCTAGTCGTTACATATTATTTTTGTAGTCTTCTATTTCCTAGTCAGCTGGGCACAGTGGCTCACGCCTATAATCCCAGCACTTTGAGAGGCTGAGGCAGGCAGATCATGAGGTCAGGAGATCAAGACCATCCTGGCTAACATGGTGAAACTCTGTCTCTACTAAAAATACAAAAAAAAAAAAAAAAAAAAAAAAATTAGCCGGGCATGGTGGCGGGCGCCTGTAGTCCCAGCTATTCAGGAGGCTGAGGCAGGGGAATGGCGTGAACCTGGGAGGCGGAGCTTGCAGTGAGCTGAGATCATGCCACTGCACTCCAGCCTGGGCGACAGAGACTCCATCTCAAAAACAAAAACAAAAACAAACCAAAAAAGAAAATGGGGAGTTGAAGTCTCCAGTTATTATTGTCGAATTGCCAATTTCCCTATCATTCCTTCAACTTTTCTTCACTTACTTTGGGATTCTGTGGTTAAGTGCGTGAATGTTTATAACTGTTATATATTCCTGATTGATTGATGTTCTTATCACTATGAAATTTCATAATCATCATTATTATTTCATTATCTCTGGTAACAGTGTGTTCTAAAGTCCATTTTCTGATATTAGCATAGGCATTTCAGTCTTAATTTTTTATTTTTGTCTACTACTAGTGTATCCACTTCAGCTTTCTTTTGGTTATTTGTATGGTATATCTTTTTTCATACTTTTACCTTCAACCTACTTATGTCTTTGAATCCATAGCATTTCCATCGTTTATGTCATGCTGTTGGCTAATGTCTTTAAAAAAACATTTCTGACAATCCGTGTACAGTATATAAACCATTTACATACATATTAATTAATTACAATATAATTATTGTTAATGTAAGATTTATGTGTGATTTTAAAATTATACTTCTATATGTCTTTGTTTTCTCTATTTTTTCCATTGATGTATTTTCTGTGTTAAATATTTTCTAGTACTTTTAGATTTTTAAATTTATATTTATACAAACACACGGAGAGTCATGTGTCACTTAATGATGTGAATATGTTCTGAGAAATGCATCATTAGGTAATTTCATCACTGTGTGAACATCATAGAGTGTACTTATACAAAACTAGATAGTATAGCCTACTACACACCTAGGCTATATGGCATAGCCTATTGCTCCCAGGCTACAAACCTATATAGCATGTTACCATACTCAATTTTGTAGGCAATTGTAACACAATGGTAAGTATTTGTGTGCCTAAACATATCTAAATGCAGAAAAGGTTCAGTAAAAATATGATATAATCTTATGGGACCACTGTCATATATGCAATCTACTGTTGAACAAATTACTGTTGTGGAGCACATGGCATACATATGTATGTATGTGTATATGTGTATATGTGTTTATAGCTGTATATGTATATGTATGTGTATATGTGTATATATGGGACCACTGTTTTAAGGTACCATATATGTGTGTATGTGCTCCCATAAGACAGTGGTCCCATATACACACATATACACACACATACACATACACACATATAATCCTTTGGGACCGCTGTCATATGCAGTCTAATGTTGAAAAAATTATTCTTATGGATCACATGGCATACATATGTATATGTGTGTGCATATGTGTCTATGTGTGCATGTACATATGTACATATATGTGTACACACACGTATACATACATATGTATATGTATACATGCATGGCATACATATATGTATTGTGTGTGTGTGCATATACGTGTATGTGTGTATATGTATGTATGTGTATGTGTGTGTACATGTACACATACACACATGCATATACATATATACACACATGTATACACACATACACATATATATTATATATACACACACACGGCTTTTTCCCTCATATATGGCTTTTTCCTTCATATACATATATGACTCAAGGAACACAAAAAGGTCAACTTGTTTTTGTGACTTTCTACTGTTTTTCAATAACTAATGTATTGGAGTAGGTTGAAACAGAGATTTCTCCAGAACAGTGCTGGATGAACACCTCAAGGGGCTCTCACACAACCTGTTCTGGGACTTGGTGACCATTGTTTGTGTCCACATTCAATTGAGTTCAAATTTAACTTTTCCTCCACAATATTATAAGCTGACAAACACAGCATTATAATTATTGCTTCATTTTTTCTTCATATAAGATAGTAAAAAAAGATTACAAACAAAACTGCATTTATAATGTCTTGTATTAATCTATGTGTTTTCCTTTTCTTGAACTCTGTACTTCGTATGGATGCATGTGACTGTCTAGTGTCCTTTCGTTTTAGTCTGAAAAACTTCTTTTACTATTTCTTGTAGGGCACATTAGTGATAATTTCCTTCAATTTTTGTTTATCTGGAAGTGTTTTAACTTCTCTTTAATTTTTGAAGTATAGTTTTTCTGAGCATACAATTCTTGGTGGATTTTTTTTCCTTTGAGACTTTGAATATGTCATCCCTTTGCTTCTAACATCCATGTTTTTAATAGGACAATTTTTGAAAATTGTCAATTTTATTGAGGCTTTGTTATACATAAGTTACTTTTTTGTTAGTTCGAAGATAATGTCTTTGTCTTCAACAGGTTAACTATTGTAAGTCTAGATGTGATTTTCTTTGAGTTGATCATCCTTGGTGTTTATTAAGCTTTTTGGATATGCTGATTAGTGTTTTTCATCAAATGTGGAAAGTTTGTGGTCATTCCTTCTTCAAATATTATTTTTGTCTCTTTATCTTACTCTACTTTTTTTTTGATATTCCATTATATGTATGTTGATATGAACAATGTTGTATCACAGGTCTCTGAAGTTTTTTCTTTAAAAATTTTTTAAATTATATTTTAAATTCCGAGATACATGTGCAGAATGTGCAGGTTTGTTACATAGGCAAACGTGTGCCATGGTGGTTTGCTGCACCTATCAACCCCATCACCTATGTATTAAGCCCAGCATACATTAGCTATTTATCCTGAAACTCTCCCTCCCCCAACTCATGCTTCACAAGCCTCAGTGTGTGTTGTTTTCCTCCCTGTGTCTATGTGTTCTCATTGTTCAGCTCCCACTTACATGTGAGAACATGTGGTGTTTGGTGTTCTGTTTCTGTGTTAGATTGCTAAGGATAATAATCTGAAGCTTTATTCAATTTTATAAACTTTTTTCTTTCTTTTTCTCATAGTAGACTATCTTGATTGACATATCTTTATGTTCACTTCATCTTTATTCTGCTAGCTCAAATTTACTAAGTCTCCTTAGTAAATTTTTCATTCACTTACATTTCTCAACTGCAGAATTTCATTTTTTAATATAATTTATTCCTCTTAATTGACAATTCTTCTTTAGCCATATGGCATTCTCACACTATCTTTAATTTCTTAGTCATAGTTTCCTTTAGTTGCTTGAGCATATTTATAACATCTACTTTTAAGTATTTTTCTATTAAGTTCAAAATACGGGCTTCCTCAGAGACGATTTCTATTGACTATATTTTTCTCTGTGTATGGGCCATAGTTTCCTGCTTTTCGTAGATCTTGTTTTTGTCATTGTTGACAAAATCTGGATATTTTATATAATATGATGTGACCACCCTGGTCATCCCAGAGGTTTTTTTGTGATTACTTATTTGTTTAGTAATTTTTCTGAATGAATTCTGGAAATCCCATATTCTTTGTCAAGAGCAGTCACTGAACTCTTGAAAAAGTACAGATTAGCCTAACGGTCAGGTAATGATTGGACAGATTTCTTCAGATTCATTGAAGTAACAAATTTTCTCCCCATTGGGCAGGGCCATTTCATTAGTGTTGAGGCATGCCTTCAATGCTCCAGCAGTTTACAACTTTGCCTTGCCCTTCACTTCCTTGTTACACAGAAAGACCTCAAAGTCAGAAAGTGGTAAGATATTAGGACTTTTTAAGGTATTTCTTGGGCATGTACACAACCTTCATTTGCACATAGTCTTCTAGATTCTCAGGAATATTTCAGAACTTTTCAAAGTTCTCTCTAGATACTACATTGTAATTGTGGTTTTGTTTTTAGTTTTTTTGGATAACCTCTTGTCCCAACTTGTTTTGTCACCTCAAGTAAGCTGAAATATTAAACAGTTGCTCCTAAATATTTTTGATGTACAACCTGGGCATAGGGCTTTCCCACTGAGTACCATGAGTCTAGTCAAATAAAGACCCTTGTGAAGGGATTTTCCAGATAATTTTCAGACATTAAATAGTAAAAATGGTCTAGAAATGGTGTTTGGATGAAGCTCCAAATCTGGTGTGCTCCTTTTAGTGGCTGCAGGGCAACTGGTTATCACAGGTATAGTGGTTGTGAGTTCACTGTTTTTCAAGACTACTGTAAAGCTGGGCAGAGGGGATGGTAATATACTATGTTTGCAGTTCATAATTCTTACCAAGACTTAGCCATTTTTTTAAAGAATAAATGCTCCATAAATTTTCAACCATTTGATTAATTTTGAGAGTTCTGAAAACGTGGATTTTAACAATTATTATCAATGTTCTTGTTGCTTCTATGGAAGAAGAGACATTCAGAGTCCTTCAATTGCCATTTGGGGTTTGCTTTTTGTATTTTAATTTTAAACTACTTATATATCAATTAGGCTTGCTTCTTATTTAAGAATTTCAGCTATCCCTCATCCCCAAATGTCTATGATTATCTGCTACAACCTTCCTTCATGCCTGAATTATTGCCACAACTTTCTCACTCGCCTTTCTGTATAGTCTCTCAGTATATAGATCTGTTCGGGACACATCATAAGTTAATCTTGTAAATTCATCCACATTGTGTAGGAAATTTGCTTGTCTAGAAACCTTAAATGCCAATCGGCCAGATGGTCAACACTAACTGAGTGCATATTACATACAGAGTGTCAGTTTTTGCTCCAAGTGTAGTGAACAGAGAGCTTATCTACTGGTGAGAGAATACAAAATAAATAGAACAATTTGAGATATGAAAATTACTCTGAAATAGTTGTCTCTCACTGCCCATATGGAAAATTTAAACATTTTTGTGGTATTCAGAGACCTCCATCATCTGTTTTCTCTCTAATCTTATCTTCTTCACTTTCCTGATAGGAAGCCTTTCTAGGTAAAACAGGTCTGCACAATGCTGTTTGGATATGCCATGCTACTTTTTACTTCTATGCTTATGTTCATGCCATTCCTTATGCTTTGATTATCTTGCTTTCTCCCTCTCTTCTTAGTCACATAAAGAATGCCCTCGTCTCTTCTCAATTTTGCAGCTCTGGAAGGAATTCCTGATTACTCCAACCCCAAGGCATCATTTCAAATCCACACTTGTAGGACTTTTTGTCATACTCATTTGGCATTAACCCAATTACCCACACATAGCATTTGTTCTGTCCATGCAAATTCTGACACTCAAATTAGATTTAAAGCTCTGGGTAGGACATGAAAGGTTGATTTTTAAAAAGTCAAGGAGCTGTGGGTGCTGGAGGATGTGGAGAAACAAGGCAGCTTTTACACTGTTGGTGGGATTATGCCAAGCTAGTTCAACCATTATGCCTGGAAAGCAGTATGGCGATTCCTCAGGATCTAGAACTAGATGTACCATATGACCCAGCCATCTACTGGGTATACCACCCCAAAAGGATTATAAATCATGCTGCTATAAAGACACATGCACAGTATGTTTGTGCAGCACTATTCTCGCTTAAAGACTTGGAAGTCAGCCCAAATGTCCATCAGTGACAGACTAGTTAAAGAAAATGTTTTATACACCATGGAATACTATGCAAACCATAAAAAGGATAGGTTGTGTGTGTCCTTTGTAGGGACATGGATGCAGCTAAAACCATCATTCTTAGCAAACTATCACAAGACAGAAAACCAAACACACATGTTCTCACTCATAGGTGGGGAGCAGACAAAGATCACTTGGACTGGGAAGAGGGAACATCACACGGAGACCTGCCATGGGGAGGGAGGGGGGAGGGAAGGTTGCATTAAAGGGTGCCTGATGTAAATGTGAGAGTTGATGGGTGCAGCACAGCAACATGGCATATACATATGCTAAACAAACCTGCACGTTATGCACATGTACCCTAGAACTTAAAGTATAATCATAATAAATAAATTTAAAAAAATAAAATAAAAAAAAATAAAATAAAAATTCTTTGCATTCTTGGGATTTAGCATAGGGACCTAAAAGAAATACTCCATGAATTTGGGGGATATTATGTAATGAATACATAAGTAAGTCTTTCCTTTCAGTGTAGATTTCATTTCGTATACCCAGGTTCTCAAAATTGTCACTGAATTACTAAGATGATATATGCCCTAAACTTGTCTGATTTAAACTTGTACCAAAAACGCCTATGAGACACTCCCTAAAATATATCACACAACTTCTCAGTGTCAGTGAAAAGGTACACTTGTGTTTCACCATCTGCAGCTTATTTGTAACATGGGGACAATAATATATACTTCCTAGGAAAAGTATGAGGATTAAATGGAATTTTTCATGTAAAAGTGATATGAAAAACATAAAAGACTTCACAAATGTTAGTCATGTTATTACAGGAATGACCTGAAGAAATGTAGATAACATGACAGCATTTAGAGAAAAAAATTTTAAGCGCTTTAAAAAGAAGTATCCCCCCATCCCCACAAGGTATTATTTTATATGGCAGGTTCAGACAAAATGTTTTAAAAAACACAGATAGTAAAGCATAAAGGGTTGAGTTGATGAAGAGTAGAAATGGGAATTTGAAAAAATGTCAGATCCATTATATACCTCTCTAGAAGTGGTGTTGTATATACCTATTGGTAGACATATTCCATCTATCGCTGGGAAGCTTATGAGCTACACAAACCAAAGAATGAGCTGAGGCTTCCTCATTTTCAGTAGGGATACTGGCTAGATGTCTGTAACACTCATTCCCTCCTTCGCATGTGCCTAGTGTTGGACTACATTTCAAAGCCTTCTTGCAGTTAAGTGCTGTCATGTGATGGAGCTCTGACTAGGGAAGTGCAGACTGAAATTATGTTTTCCATTTTCATTTCCATCATGTGCTTGGGCTTTGAAATTGACCACTGAAATTGGCATTGCTGGTTCTCTGAGTGACCCTGTAAGGTCTTTCTTTTTTTTTTTTTTTT